>NC_088397.1:4661810-4879310 GCF_034236695.1 Oncorhynchus nerka
CTTGACCCAGTTACCTCTATACTCCATTATCTAAGTTAACCAACCTCACAAACACCTTGACCCAGTTACCTCTATACTCCATTATCTAAGTTAACCAACCTCACAAACAACTAGACCCAGTTACCTCTATACTCCGTTATCTAAGTTAACCAACCTCACAAACACCTAGACCCAGTTACCTCTATACTCCGTTATCTAAGTTAACCAACCAACCTCACAAACACCTAGACCCAGTTACCTCTATACTCTGTTATCTAAGTTAACCAACCTCACAAACTCCTTGACCCAGTTACCTCAACACTCCGTTATCTAAGTTAACCAACCTCACAAACACCTAGACCCAGTTACCTCTATACTCTGTTATCTAAGTTAACCAACCTCACAAACACCTTGATCCCATTACCTCTATACTCCATTTTGTATCTGTCAAAAAACAAAGAGAGACCATGTATTTTCACTGGGGGGGTGGGGGTCATTCATTGACAAATGACAGGGAAAACCAGTCTGACAGTCTTGTGACACCCAGAAGCCTCTCAGGGTTGAGCCCCATCAGTTACCCTACAACCTCATCCTGAGGGGTTGAGCCCCATCGGTTACCCTACAACCTCATCCTGAGGGGATGAGCCCATCGGTTACCCTACAACCTCATCCTGAGGGGTTGAGCCCCATCAGTTACCCTACAACCTCATCCTGAGGGGTTGAGCCCCATCAGTTACCCTACAACCTCATCCTGAGGGGTTGAACCCCATCAGTTACCCTACAACCTCATCCTGAGGGGTTGAGCCCCATCAGTTACCCTACAACCTCATCCTGAGGGGTTGAGCCCCATCAGTTACCCTACAACCTCATCCTGAGGGGTTGAGCCCCATCAGTTACCCTACAACCTCATCCTGAGGGGCCCCATGAGCCCCATCAGTTACCCTACCCTCATCCTGAGGGGTTAGCCCCATCAGTTACCCAACCTCATCCTGAGGGGTTGAGCCCCATCAGTTACCCTACAACCTCATCCTGAGGGGTTGAGCCCCATCAGTTACCCTACAACCTCATCCTGAGGGGGGTTACCCTACAACCTCATCCTGAGGGGCCCCATCAGTTACCCTACAACCTCATCCTGAGGGTTGAGCCCCATCAGTTACCCTACAACCTCATCCTGAGGGGTTGAGCCCCATCAGTTACCCTACAACCTCATCCTGAGGGGTTGAGCCCCATCAGTTATCCCTGACACCCTACAGCCTCATCCTGAGGGGTTGAGCCCCATCAGTTACCCTACAACCTCATCCTGAGGGGGGCCCCATCAGTTACCCTACAACCTCATCCTGTTGAGCCCCATCAGTTACCCTACAACCTCATCCTGAGGGGTTGAGCCCCATCAGTTACCCTACAACCTCATCCTGAGGGGTTGCCCCATCAGTTACCCCAACCTCATCCTGAGGGGTTGAGCCCCATCAGTTACCCAACCTCATCCTGAGGGGTTGAGCCCCATCAGTTACCCTACAACCTCATCCTGAGGGGTTGAGCCCCATCAGTTACCCTACAACCTCATCCTGAGGGGTTGAGCCCCATCAGTTACCCTACAACCTCATCCTGAGGGGTTGAGCCCCATCAGTTACCCTACAACCTCATCCTGAGGGTTACCCTACAACCTCATCCTGAGGGGAGCCCCATCAGTTACCCTACAACCTCATCCTGAGGGGTTGAGCCCCATCAGTTACCCTACAACCTCATCCTGAGGGGTTGAGCCCCATCAGTTACCCTACAACCTCATCCTGAGGGGTTGAGCCCCATCAGTTACCCTACAACCTCATCCTGAGGGGGTTGAGCCCCATCAGTTACCCTACAACCTCATCCTGAGGGGTTGAGCCCCATCAGTTACCCTACAACCTCATCCTGAGGGGTTGAGCCCCATCAGTTACCCTATCAACCTCATCCTGAGGGGTTGAGCCCCATCAGTTACCCTACAACCTCATCCTGAGGGGTTGAGCCCCATCAGTTACCCTACAACCTCATCCTGAGGGGTTGAGCCCCATCAGTTACCCTACAACCTCATCCTGAGGGGTTGAGCCCCATCAGTTACCCTACAACCTCATCCTACATCAGTTACCCTACAACCTCATCCTGAGGGGTTGAGCCCCATCAGTTACCCTACAACCTCATCCTGAGGGGTTGAGCCCCATCAGTTACCCTACAACCTCATCCTGAGGGGTTGAGCCCCATCAGTTACCCTACAACCTCATCCTGAGGGGTTGAGCCCCATCAGTTCCTCATCCTGGGGTTGAGCCCCATCAGTTACCCTACAACCTCATCCTGAGGGGTTGAGCCCCATCAGTTACCCTACAAACCTCATCCTGAGGGGTTGAGCCCCATCAGTTACCCTACAACCTCATCCTAGGGGTTGAGCCCCATCAGTTACCCTACAACCTCATCCTGAGGGGTTGAGCCCCATCAGTTACCCTACAACCTCATCCTGAGGGGTTGAGCCCCATCAGTTACCCTACAACCTCATCCTGAGGGGTTGAGCCCCATCAGTTACCCTACAACCTCATCCTGAGGGGTTGAGCCCCATCAGTTACCCTACAACCTCATCCTGAGGGGTTGAGCCCCATCAGTTACCCTACAACCTCATCCTGAGGGGTTGAGCCCCATCAGTTACCCTACAACCTCATCCTGAGGGGTTGAGCCCCATCAGTTACCCTACAACCTCATCCTGAGGGGTGAGCCCCATCAGTTACCCTACAACCTCATCCAAGCCCCATCAGTTACCCTACAACCTCATCCTGAGGGGTTGAGCCCCATCAGTTACCCTACAACCTCATCCTGAGGGGTTGAGCCCCATCAGTTACCCTACAACCTCATCCTGAGGGGTGAGCCCCATCAGTTACCCTACAACCTCATCCTGAGGGGTTGAGCCCCATCAGTTACCCTACAACCTCATCCTGAGGGGTTGAGCCCCATCAGTTACCCTACAACCTCATCCTGAGGGGTTGAGCCCCATCAGTTACAACCTCATCCTTGAGCCCCATCAGTTACCTCACCTCATCCTGAGGGGTTGAGCCCCATCAGTTACCCTACAACCTCATCCTGAGGGGTTGAGCCCCATCAGTTACCCTACAACCTCATCCTGAGGGGTTGAGCCCCATCAGTTACCCTACAACCTCATCCTGAGGGGTTGAGCCCCATCAGTTACCTCACCTCTGAGGGGTTGAGCCCCATCAGTTACCCTACAACCTCATCCTGAGGGGTTGAGCCCCATCAGTTACCCTACAACCTCATCCTGAGGGGTTGAGCCCCATCAGTTACCCTACAACCTCATCCTGAGGGGTTGAGCCCCATCAGTTACCCTAGCCCCATCAACCTCATCCTGAGGGGTTGAGCCCCATCAGTTACCCTACAACCTCATCCTGAGGGGTTGAGCCCCATCAGTTACCCTACAACCTCATCCTGAGGGGTTGAGCCCCATCAGTTACCCTACAACCTCATCCCTGAGCCCCATCAGTTACCCTACAACCTCATCCTGAGGGGTTGAGCCCCATCAGTTACCCTACAACCTCATCCTGAGGGGGGCCCCATCAGTTACCCCCTCATCAGTTAGTTACCCTACAACCTCATCCTGAGGGGTTGAGCCCCATCAGTTACCCTACAACCTCATCCTGAGGGGTTGAGCCCCATCAGTTACCCTACAACCTCATCCTGAGGGGTTGAGCCCCATCAGTTACCCCACAACCTCATCCTGAGGGGTTGAGCCCCATCAGTTACCCTAACCTCATCCTGAGGGGTTGAGCCCCATCAGTTACCCTACAACCTCATCCTGAGGGGTTGAGCCCCATCAGTTACCCTACAACCTCATCCTGAGGGGTTGAGCCCCATCAGTTACCCTACAACCTCATCCTGAGGGGTTGAGCCCCATCAGTTACCCTACAACCTCATCCTGAGGGGTTGAGCCCCATCAGTTACCCTACAACCTCATCCTGAGGGGTTGAGCCCCATCAGTTACCCTACAACCTCATCCTGAGGGGGGCCCCATCAGTTACCCTACAACCTCATCCTGAGGGGTTGAGCCCCATCAGTTACCCTACAACCTCATCCTGAGGGGTTGAGCCCCATCAGTTACCCTACAACCTCATCCTGAGGGGTTGAGCCCCATCAGTTACCCTACAACCTCATCCTGAGGGGTTGAGCCCCATCAGTTACCCTACAACCTCATCCTGAGGGGTTGAGCCCCATCAGTTACCCTACAACCTCATCCTGAGGGGTTGAGCCCCATCAGTTACCCTACAACCTCATCCTGAGGGGTTGAGCCCCATCAGTTACCCTACAACCTTACCTCATCCTGAGGGGTTGAGCCCCATCAGTTACCCTACAACCTCATCCTGAGGGGTTGAGCCCCATCAGTTACCCTACAACCTCATCCTGAGGGGTTGAGCCCCATCAGTTACCCTACAACCTCATCCTGAGGGGTTGAGCCCCATCAGTTACCCTACAACCTCATCCTGAGGGGTTGAGCCCCATCAGTTACCCTCATCCAGGGGTTGAGCCCCATCAGTTACCCTACAACCTCATCCTGAGGGGTTGAGCCCCATCAGTTACCCTACAACCTCATCCTGAGGGGTTGAGCCCCATCAGTTACCCTACAACCTCATCCTGAGTTTGAGCCCCATCAGTTACCCTACAACCTCATCCTGAGGGGGGTCAGAGCAACCTCATCCAGGGGTTATCCCTACAACCTCATCCTGAGGGGTTGAGCCCCATCAGTTACCCTACAACCTCATCCTGAGGGGTTGAGCCCCATCAGTTACCCTACAACCTCATCCTGAGCCCCATCAGTTACCCTACAACCTCATCCTGAGGGGTTGAGCCCCATCAGTTACCCTACAACCTCATCCTGAGGGGTTGAGCCCCATCAGTTACCCTACAACCTCATCCTGAGGGGTTGAGCCCCATCAGTTACCCTACAACCTCATCCTGAGGGGTTGAGCCCCATCAGTTACCCTACAACCTCATCCTGAGGGGTTGAGCCCCATCAGTTAGCCCCATCAGTTACCCTACAACCTCATCCTGAGGGGTTGAGCCCCAGTTACCCTACACCTCAGGGGTTGAGCCCCATCAGTTACCCTACAACCTCATCCTGAGGGGTTGAGCCCCATCAGTTACCCTACAACCTCATCCTGAGGGGTTGAGCCCCATCAGTTACCCTACAACCTCATCCTGAGGGGTTGAGCCCCATCAGTTACCCTACAACCTCATCCTGAGGGGTTGAGCCCCATCAGTTACCCTACAACCTCATCCTGAGGGGTTGAGCCCCATCAGTTACCCTACAACCTCATCCTGAGGGGTTGAGCCCCATCAGTTACCCTACAACCTCATCCTGAGGGGTTGAGCCCCATCAGTTACCCTACAACCTCATCCTGAGGGGTTGAGCCCCATCAGTTACCCTACAACCTCATCCTGAGGGGTTGAGCCCCATCAGTTACCCTACAACCTCATCCTGAGGGGTTGAGCCCCATCAGTTACCCTACAACCTCATCCTGAGGGGTTGAGCCCCATCAGTTACCCTACAACCTCATCCTGAGGGGTTGAGCCCCATCAGTTACCCTACAACCTCATCCTGAGGGGTTGAGCCCCATCAGTTACCCTACAACCTCATCCTGAGGGGTTGAGCCCCATCAGTTACCCTACAACCTCATCCTGAGGGGTTGAGCCCCATCAGTTACCCTACAACCTCATCCTGAGGGGCCCCATCAGAGCCCCATCAGTTAGCCCCATCAGTTACTACAACCTCCTGAGGGGTTGAGCCCCATCAGTTACCCTACAACCTCATCCTGAGGGGTTGAGCCCCATCAGTTACCCTACAACCTCATCCTGAGGGGTTGAGCCCCATCAGTTACCCTACAACCTCATCCAGCCCCATCAGTTACCCTACAACCTCATCCTTGAGCCCCATCAGTTACCCTACAACCTCATCCTGAGGGGTTGAGCCCCATCAGTTACCCTACAACCTCATCCTGAGGGGTTGAGCCCCATCAGTTACCCTACAACCTCATCCTGAGGGGTTGAGCCCCATCAGTTACCCTACAACCTCATCCTGAGGGGTTGAGCCCCATCAGTTACCCTACAACCTCATCCTGAGGGGGGTACAACCTCATCCTGAGCCCCATCAGTTACCCTACAACCTCATCCTGAGGGGTTGAGCCCCATCAGTTACCCTACAACCTCATCCTGAGGGGTTGAGCCCCATCAGTTACCCACCTCAGCCCCATTACCCTACAACCTCATCCTGAGGGGTTGAGCCCCATCAGTTACCCTACAACCTCATCCTGAGGGGTTGAGCCCCATCAGTTACCCTACAACCTCATCCTGAGGGGTTGAGCCCCATCAGTTACCCTACAACCTCATCCTGAGGGGTTGAGCCCCATCAGTTACCCTACAACCTCATCCTGAGGGGTTGAGCCCCATCAGTTACCCTACAACCTCATCCTGAGGGGTTGAGCCCCATCAGTTACCCTACAACCTCATCCTGAGGCAACCTCATCCTGAGGGGTTGAGCCCCATCAGTTACCCAGTTACAACCTCATCCTGAGGGGTTGAGCCCCATCAGTTACCCTACAACCTCATCCTGAGGGGTTGAGCCCCATCAGTTACCCTACAACCTCATCCTGAGGGGTTGAGCCCCATCAGTTACCCTACAACCTCATCCTGAGGGGTTGAGCCCCATCAGTTACCCTACAACCTCATCCTGAGGGGTTGAGCCCCATCAGTTAGCCCCCTACAACCTCATCCTGAGGGGTTGAGCCCCATCAGTTACCCTACAACCTCATCCTGAGGGGTTGAGCCCCATCAGTTACCCTACAACCTCATCCTGAGGGGTTGAGCCCCATCAGTTACCCTACAACCTCATCCTGAGGGGTTGAGCCCCATCAGTTTACCCTCATCCTGAGGGGTTGAGCCCCATCAGTTACCCTACACCTCATCCTGAGAGGGGTTGAGCCCCATCAGTTACCCTACAACCTCATCCTGAGGGGTTGAGCCCCATCAGTTACCCTACAACCTCATCCTGAGGGGTTGAGCCCCATCAGTTACCCTACAACCTCATCCTGAGGGGTTGAGCCCCATCAGTTACCCTACAACCTCATCCTGAGGGGTTGAGCCCCATCAGTTACCCTACAACCTCATCCTGAGGGGTTGAGCCCCATCAGTTACCCTACAACCTCATCCTGCCCCATCAGTTACCCTACAACCTCATCCTGAGGGGTTGAGCCCCATCAGTTACCCTACAACCTCATCCTGAGGGGTTGAGCCCCATCAGTTAGAACCTCATCCTGATGAGCCCCATCAGTTACCCTACAACCTCATCCTGAGGGGTTGAGCCCCATCAGTTACCCTACAACCTCATCCTGAGGGGTTGAGCCCCATCAGTTACCCTACAACCTCATCCAAGCCCCATCAGTTACCCTACAACCTCATCAGTTACCCTCCTCATCCTGGGGGTTGAGCCCCATCAGTTACCCTACAACCTCATCCTGAGGGGTTGAGCCCCATCAGTTACCCTACAACCTCATCCTGAGGGGTTGAGCCCCATCAGTTACCCTACAACCTCATCCTGAGGGGTTGAGCCCCATCAGTTACCCTACAACCTCATCCTGAGGGGTTGAGCCCCATCAGTTACCCTACAACCTCATCCTGAGGGGTCGAGCCCCATCAGTTACCCTACAACCTCATCCTGAGGGGTTGAGCCCCATCAGTTACCCTACAACCTCATCCTGAGGGGTTGAGCCCCATCAGTTACCCTACAACCTCATCCTGAGGGGTTGAGCCCCATCAGTTACCCTACAACCTCATCCTGAGGGGTTGAGCCCCATCAGTTACCCTACAACCTCATCCTGAGGGGTTGAGCCCCATCAGTTACCCTACAACCTCATCCTGAGGGGTTGAGCCCCATCAGTTACCCTACAACCTCATCCTGAGGGGTTGAGCCCCATCAGTTACCCTACAACCTCATCCTGAGGGGTTGAGCCCCATCAGTTACCCTACAACCTCATCCTGAGGCAACCTCATCCTGAGGGGTTGAGCCCCATCAGTTACCCTACAACCTCATCCATCCTCAGTTACCCTACAACCTCAGGGGTTGAGCCCCATCAGTTACCCTACAACCTCATCCTGAGGGGTTGAGCCCCATCAGTTACCCTACAACCTCATCCTGAGGGGTTGAGCCCCATCAGTTACCCTACAACCTCATCCTGAGGGGTTGAGCCTCATCAGTTACCCTACAACCTCATCCTGAGGGGTTGAGCCCCATCAGTTACCCTACAACCTCATCCTGAGGGGTTGAGCCCCATCAGTTACCCTACAACCTCATCCTGAGGGGTTGAGCCCCATCAGTTACCCTACAACCTCATCCTGAGGGGTCGAGCCCCATCAGTTACCCTACAACCTTACCTCATCCTGAGGGGTCGAGCCCCATCAGTTACCCTACAACCTCATCCTGAGGGGTTGAACCCCATCAGTTACCCTACAACCTCATCCTGAGGGGTCGAGCCCCATCAGTTACCCTACAACCTCATCCTGAGGGGTCGAGCCCCATCAGTTACCCTACAACCTCATCCTGAGGGGTTGAGCCCCATCAGTTACCCTACAACCTCATCCTGAGGGGTTGAGCCCCATCAGTTACCCTACAACCTCATCCTGAGGGGTTGAGCCCCATCAGTTACCCTACAACCTCATCCTGAGGGGTTGAGCCCCATCAGTTACCCTACAACCTCATCCTGAGGGGTTGAGCCCCATCAGTTACCCTACAACCTCATCCTGAGGGGTTGAGCCCCATCAGTTACCCTACAACCTCATCCTGAGGGGTTGAGCCCCATCAGTTACCCTACAACCTCATCCTGACCCTACAACCTCATCCTGAGGGGCCTGAGCCCCATCAGTTACCCTACAACCTCATCCTGAGGGGTTGAGCCCCATCAGTTACCCTACAACCTCATCCTGAGGGGGGTTACCCTACAACCTCATCCTGAGGGGAGCCCCATCAGTTACCCTACAACCTCATCCTGAGGGAGAGCCCCATCAGTTACCCTACAACCTCATCCTGAGGGGTTGAGCCCCATCAGTTACCCTACAACCTCATCCTGAGGGGTTGAGCCCCATCAGTTACCCTACAACCTCATCCTGAGGGGTTGAGCCCCATCAGTTACCCTACAACCTCATCCTGAGGGGTTGAGCCCCATCAGTTACCCTACAACCTCATCCTGAGGGGTTGAGCCCCATCAGTTACCCTACAACCTCATCCTGAGGGGTTGAGCCCCATCAGTTACCCTACAACCTCATCCTGAGGGGTTGAGCCCCATCAGTTACCCTACAACCTCATCCTGAGGGGTTGAGCCCCATCAGTTACCCTACAACCTCATCCTGAGGGGTTGAGCCCCATCAGTTACCCTACAACCTCATCCTGAGGGGTTGAGCCCCATCAGTTACCCTACAACCTCATCCTGAGGGGTTGAGCCCCATCAGTTACCCTACAACCTCATCCTGAGGGGTTGAGCCCCATCAGTTACCCTACAACCTCATCCTGAGGGGTGAGCCCCATCAGTTACCCTACAACCTCATCCTGAGGGGTTGAGCCCCATCAGTTACCCTACAACCTCATCCTGAGGGGTTGAGCCCCATCAGTTACCCCTACAACCTCATCCTGAGGGGGCCCCATCAGTTACCCTACAACCTCATCCTGAGGGGTTACCCCATCAGTTACCCTACAACCTCATCCTGAGGGGGTTGAGCCCCATCAGTTACCCTACAACCTCATCCTGAGGGGTTGAGCCCCATCAGTTACCCTACAACCTCATCCTGAGGGGTTGAGCCCCATCAGTTACCCTACAACCTCATCCTGAGGGGTTGAGCCCCATCAGTTACCCTACAACCTCATCCTGAGCCCCACCCTCCTCATCCTGGGGTTGAGCCCCATCAGTTACCCTACAACCTCATCCTGAGGGGTTGAGCCCCATCAGTTACCCTACAACCTCATCCTGAGGGGTTGAGCCCCATCAGTTACCCTACAACCTCATCCTGAGGGGTTGAGCCCCATCAGTTACCCTACAACCTCATCCTGAGGGGTTGAGCCCCATCAGTTACCCTACAACCTCATCCTGAGGGGTTGAGCCCCATCAGTTACCCTACAACCTCATCCTGAGGGGTTGAGCCCCATCAGTTACCCTACAACCTCATCCTGAGGGGTTGAGCCCCATCAGTTACCCTACAACCTCATCCTGAGGGGTTGAGCCCCATCAGTTACCCTACAACCTCATCCTGAGGGGTTGAGCCCCATCAGTTCCTACACCTCATCCTGAGGGGTTGAGCCCCATCAGTTACCCTACAACCTCATCCTGAGGGGTTGAGCCCCATCAGTTACCCTACAACCTCATCCTGAGGGGTTGAGCCCCATCAGTTACCCTACAACCTCATCCTGAGGGGTTGAGCCCCATCAGTTACCCTACAACCTCATCCTGAGGGGTTGAGCCCCATCAGTTACCCTACAACCTCATCCTGAGGGGTTAGCCCCATCAGTTACAACCTCATCCTGAGGGGTTGAGCCCCATCAGTTACCCTACAACCTCATCCTGAGGCATCCTCATCCTGAGGGGTTGAGCCCCATCAGTTACCCTACAACCTCATCCTGAGGGGTTGAGCCCCATCAGTTACCCTACAACCTCATCCTGAGGGGTTGAGCCCCATCAGTTACCCTACAACCTCATCCTGAGGGGTTGAGCCCCATCAGTTACCCTACAACCTCATCCATGAGCCCCATCAGTTACCCTACAACCTCATCCTGAGGGGTTGAGCCCCATCAGTTACCCTACAACCTCATCCTGAGGGGTTGAGCCCCATCAGTTACCCTACAACCTCATCCTGAGGGGTTGAGCCCCATCAGTTACCCTACAACCTCATCCTGAGGGGTTGAGCCCCATCAGTTACCCTACAACCTCATCCTGAGGGGTTGAGCCCCATCAGTTACCCTACAACCTCATCCTGAGGGGTTGAGCCCCATCAGTTACCCTACAACCTCATCCTGAGGGGTTGAGCCCCATCAGTTACCCTACAACCTCATCCTGAGGGGTTGAGCCCCATCAGTTACCCTACAACCTCATCCTGAGGGGTTGAGCCCCATCAGTTACCCTACAACCTCATCCTGAGGGGTTGAGCCCCATCAGTTACCCTACAACCTCATCCTGAGGGGTTGAGCCCCATCAGCCCCATCAGTTACCCTACAACCTCATCCTGAGGGGTTGAGCCCCATCAGTTACCCTACAACCTCATCCTGAGGGGTTGAGCCCCATCAGTTACCCTACAACCTCATCCTGAGGGGTTGAGCCCCATCAGTTACCCTACAACCTTACCTCATCCTGAGGGGTTGAGCCCCATCAGTTACCCTACAACCTCCTACAACCCCTCATCCTGAGGGGTTGAGCCCCATCAGTTACCCTACAACCTCATCCTGAGGGGTTGAGCCCCATCAGTTACCCTACAACCTCATCCTGAGGGGTTGAGCCCCATCAGTTACCCTACAACCTCATCCTGAGGGGTTGAGCCCCATCAGTTACCCTACAACCTCATCCTGAGGGGTTGAGCCCCATCAGTTACCCTACAACCTCATCCTGAGGGGTTAGCCCCATCAGTTACCCTACAACCTCATCCTGAGGGGTTGAGCCCCATCAGTTACCCTACAACCTCATCCTGAGGGGTTGAGCCCCATCAGTTACCCTACAACCTCATCCTGAGGGGTTGAGCCCCATCAGTTACCCTACAACCTCATCCTGAGGGGTTGAGCCCCATCAGTTACCCTACAACCTCATCCTGAGGGGTTGAGCCCCATCAGTTACCCTACAACCTCATCCTGAGGGGTTGAGCCCCATCAGTTACCCTACAACCTCATCCTGAGGGGTTGAGCCCCATCAGTTACCCTACAACCTCATCCTGAGGGGTTGAGCCCCATCAGTTACCCTACAACCTCATCCTGAGGGGTTGAGCCCCATCAGTTACCCTACAACCTCATCCTGAGGGGTTGAGCCCCATCAGTTACCCTACAACCTCATCCTGAGGGGTTGAGCCCCATCAGTTACCCTACAACCTCATCCTGAGGGGTGAGCCCCATCAGTTACCCTACAACCTCATCCTGGGGGCCCCATCAGTTACCCTACCCTCATCCAGGGGTTGAGCCCCATCAGTTACCCTAACCTCATCCTGAACCTCATCCTGAGGGGTTGAGCCCCATCAGTTACCCTACAACCTCATCCTGAGGGGTTGAGCCCCATCAGTTATCCCTACAACCTCATCCTGAGGGGTTGAGCCCCATCAGTTACCCTACACCTCATCCTTGAGCCCCATCAGTTACCCTACAACCTCATCCTGAGGGGTGAGCCCCATCAGTTACCCTACAACCTCATCCTGAGGGGTTGAGCCCCATCAGTTACCCTACAACCTCATCCTGAGGGGTTGAGCCCCATCAGTTACCCTACAACCTCATCCTGAGGGGTTAGCCCCATCAGTTACCCTACAACCTCATCCTGAGGGGTTGAGCCCCATCAGTTACCCTACAACCTCATCCTGAGGGGTTGAGCCCCATCAGTTACCCTACAACCTCATCCTGAGGGGTTGAGCCCCATCAGTTACCCTACAACCTCATCCTGAGGGGTTGAGCCCCATCAGTTACCCTACAACCTCATCCTGAGGGGTTGAGCCCCATCAGTTACCCTACAACCTCATGAGCCCCATCAGTTACCCTACAACCTCATCCTGAGGGGTTGAGCCCCATCAGTTACCCTACAACCTCATCCTGAGGGGTTGAGCCCCATCAGTTACCCTACAACCTCATCCTGAGGGGTTGAGCCCCATCAGTTACCCTACAACCTCATCCTGAGGGGTTGAGCCCCATCAGTTACCCTACAACCTCATCCTGAGGGGTTGAGCCCCATCAGTTACCCTACAACCTCATCCTGAGGGGTGAGCCCCATCAGTTACCCTACAACCTCATCCTGAGGGTTGAGCCCCATCAGTTACCCTACAACCTCATCCTGAGGGGTTGAGCCCCATCAGTTACCCTACAACCTCATCCTGAGGGGTTGAGCCCCATCAGTTACCCTACAACCTCATCCTGAGGGGTTGAGCCCCATCAGTTACCCTACAACCTCATCCTGAGGGGTTGAGCCCCATCAGTTACCCTACAACCTCATCCTGAGGGGTTGAGCCCCATCAGTTACCCTACAACCTCATCCTGAGGGGTTGAGCCCCATCAGTTACCCTACAACCTCATCCTGAGGGGTTGAGCCCCATCAGTTACCCTACAACCTCATCCTGAGGGGTTGAGCCCCATCAGTTACCCTACAACCTCATCCTGAGGGGTTGAGCCCCATCAGTTACCCTACAACCTCATCCTGAGGGGTTGAGCCCCATCAGTTACCCTACAACCTCATCCTGAGGGGTTGAGCCCCATCAGTTACCCTACAACCTCATCCTGAGGGGTTGAGCCCCATCAGTTACCCTACAACCTCATCCTGAGGGGTTGAGCCCCATCAGTTACCCTACAACCTCATCCTGAGGGGTTGAGCCCCATCAGTTACCCTACAACCTCATCCTGAGGGGTTGAGCCCCATCAGTTACCCTACAACCTCATCCTGAGGGGTTGAGCCCCATCAGTTACCCTACAACCTCATCCTGAGGGGTTGAGCCCCATCAGTTACCCTACCCTCATCCTGGGGTTGAGCCCCATCAGTTACCCTACAACCTCATCCTGAGGGGTTGAGCCCCATCAGTTACCCTACAACCTCATCCTGAGGGGTTGAGCCCCATCAGTTACCCTACAACCTCATCCTGAGGGGGGCCCCATTGAGCCCTCATCCAGTTAGCCCCATCAGTTACCCTACAACCTCATCCTGAGGGGTTGAGCCCCATCAGTTACCCTACAACCTCATCCTGAGGGGTTGAGCCCCATCAGTTACCCTACAACCTCATCCTGAGGGGTTGAGCCCCATCAGTTACCCTACAACCTCATCCTGAGGGGTTGAGCCCCATCAGTTACCCTACAACCTCATCCTGAGGGGTTGAGCCCCATCAGTTACCCTACAACCTCATCCTGAAGCCCCTCATCCTACAACCTCATCCTGAGGGGTTGAGCCCCATCAGTTACCCTACAACCTCATCCTGAGGGGTTGAGCCCCATCAGTTATCCTACATCAGTTACCCTCATCCTGAGGGGTTGAGCCCCATCAGTTACCCTACAACCTCATCCTGAGGGGTTGAGCCCCATCAGTTACCCTACAACCTCATCCTGAGGGGTTGAGCCCCATCAGTTACCCTACAACCTCATCCTGAGGGGTTGAGCCCCATCAGTTACCCTACAACCTCATCCTGAGGGGTTGAGCCCCATCAGTTACCCTACAACCTCATCCTGAGGGGTTGAGCCCCATCAGTTACCCTACAACCTCATCCTGAGGGGTGAGCCCCATCAGAGCCCCATCCAGGGGTTAGCCCCATCAGTTACCCTACAACCTCATCCTGAGGGGTTGAGCCCCATCAGTTACCCTACAACCTCATCCTGAGGGGTTGAGCCCCATCAGTTACCCTACAACCTCATCCTGAGGGGTTGAGCCCCATCAGTTACCCTACAACCTCATCCTGAGGGGTTGAGCCCCATCAGTTACCCTACAACCTCATCCTGAGGGTGAGCCCCATCAGTTACCCTACAACCTCATCCTGAGGGGTTGAGCCCCATCAGTTACCCTACAACCTCATCCTGAGGGGTTGAGCCCCATCAGTTACCCTACAACCTCATCCTGAGGGGTTGAGCCCCATCAGTTACCCTACAACCTCATCCTGAGGGGTTGAGCCCCATCAGTTACCCTACAACCTCATCCTGAGGGGTTGAGCCCCATCAGTTACCCTACAACCTCATCCTGAGGGGTTGAGCCCCATCAGTTACCCTACAACCTCATCCTGAGGGGTTGAGCCCCATCAGTTACCCTACAACCTCATCCTGAGGGGTTGAGCCCCATCAGTTACCCTACAACCTCATCCTGAGGGGTTGAGCCCCATCAGTTACCCTACAACCTCATCCTGAGGGGTTGAGCCCCATCAGTTACCCTACAACCTCATCCTTGAGCCCCATCAGTTACCCTACAACCTCATCCTGAGGGGTTGAGCCCCATCAGTTACCCTACAACCTCATCCTGAGGGGTTGAGCCCCATCAGTTACCCTACAACCTCATCCTGAGGGGTTGAGCCCCATCAGTTACCCTACAACCTCATCCTGAGGGGGGCCCCATCAGTTACCCTACAACCTCATCCTGAGGGGTTGAGCCCCATCAGTTACCCTACAACCTCATCCTGAGGGGGGGTTACCCTACAGCCTCATCCAGGGGTTGAGCCCCATCAGTTACCCTACAACCTCATCCTGAGGGGTTGAGCCCCATCAGTTACCCTACAACCTCATCCTGAGGGGTTGAGCCCCATCAGTTACCCTACAACCTCATCCTGGGGGTTGAGCCCCATCAGTTACCCTACAACCTCATCCTGAGGGGTTGAGCCCCATCAGTTACCCTACAACCTCATCCTGAGGGGTTGAGCCCCATCAGTTACCCTACAACCTCATCCTGAGGGGTTGAGCCCCATCAGTTACCCTACAACCTCATCCTGAGGGGTTGAGCCCCATCAGTTACCCTACAACCTCATCCTGAGGGGTTGACCTCATCCCATCAGTTACCCTACAACCTCATCCTGAGGGGTTGAGCCCCATCAGTTACCCTACAACCTCATCCTGAGGGGTTGAGCCCCATCAGTTACCCTACAACCTCATCCTGAGGGGTTGAGCCCCATCAGTTACCCTACAACCTCATCCTGAGGGGTTGAGCCCCATCAGTTACCCCTACAACCTCATCCTGGGGGCCCCATCAGTTACCCTACCCTCATCTGAGGGGTGAGCCCCATACCCTACAACCTCATCCTGAGGGGTTGAGCCCCATCAGTTATCCTGAGCCCCATCAGTTACCCTAACCTCATCCTGAGAGGGGTTGAGCCCCATCAGTTACCCTACAACCTCATCCTGAGGGGTTGAGCCCCATCAGTTACCCTACAACCTCATCCTGAGGGGTTGAGCCCCATCAGTTACCCTACAACCTCATCCTGAGGGGTTGAGCCCCATCAGTTACCCTACAACCTCATCCTGGGGTTGAGCCCCATCAGTTACCCTACAACCTCATCCTGAGGGGTTGAGCCCCATCAGTTACCCTACAACCTCATCCTGAGGGGTTGAGCCCCATCAGTTACCCTACAACCTACCCTACAACCTCATCCTGAGGGGTTGAGCCCCATCAGTTACCCTACAACCTCATCCTGAGGGTTACCCTACAACCTCATCCTGAGGGAGCCCCATCAGTTACCCTACAACCTCATCCTGAGGGGTTGAGCCCCATCAGTTACCCTACAACCTCATCCTGAGGGGTTGAGCCCCATCAGTTTACCCTACAACCTCATCCTGAGGGGTTGAGCCCCATCAGTTACCCTACAACCTCATCCTGAGGGGTTGAGCCCCATCAGTTACCCTACAACCTCATCCTGAGGGGTTGAGCCCCATCATCCTGAGGGGTTGAGCCCCATCAGTTACCCTACAACCTCATCCTGAGGGGTTGAGCCCCATCAGTTACCCTACAACCTCATCCTGAGGGGTTGAGCCCCATCAGTTACCCTACAACCTCATCCTGAGGGGTTGAGCCCCATCAGTTACCCTACAACCTCATCCTGAGGGGTTGAGGCCCCATCAGTTACCCTACAACCTCATCCTGAGGGGTTGAGCCCCATCAGTTACCCTACAACCTCATCCTGAGGGGTTGAGCCCCATCAGTTACCCTACAACCTCATCCTGAGGGGTTGAGCCCCATCAGTTACCCTACAACCTCATCCTGAGGGGTTGAGCCCCATCAGTTACCCTACAACCTCATCCTGAGGGGTTGAGCCCCATCAGTTACCCTACAACCTCATCCTGAGGGGTTGAGCCCCATCAGTTACCCTACAACCTCATCCTGAGGGGATGAGCCCATCGGTTACCCTACAACCTCATCCTGAGGGGTTGAGCCCCATCAGTTACCCTACAACCTCATCCTGAGGGGTTGAGCCCCATCAGTTACCCTACAACCTCATCCTGAGGGGTTGAGCCCCATCAGTTACCCTACAACCTCATCCTGAGGGGTTGAGCCCCATCAGTTACCCTACAACCATCCTGAGGGGTTGAGCCCCATCAGTTACCCTACAACCTCATCCTGAGGGGTTGAGCCCCATCAGTTACCCTACAACCTCATCCTGAGGGGTTGAGCCCCATCAGTTACCCTACAACCTCATCCTGAGGGGTTGAGCCCCATCAGTTACCCTACAACCTCATCCTGAGGGGTTGAGCCCCATCAGTTACCCTACAACCTCATCCTGAGGGGTTGAGCCCCATCAGTTACCCTACAACCTCATCCTGAGGGGTTGAGCCCCATCAGTTACCCTACAACCTCATCCTGAGGGGGGCCCCATGAGCCCCATCAGTTAGCCCCATCCCTACAACCTCATCCTGAGGGGTTGAGCCCCATCAGTTACCCTACAACCTCATCCTGAGGGGTTGAGCCCCATCAGTTACCCTACAACCTCATCCTGAGGGGTTGAGCCCCATCAGTTACCCTACAACCTCATCCTGAGGGGTTGAGCCCCATCAGTTACCCTACAACCTCATCCTGAGGGGTTGAGCCCCATCAGTTACCCTACAACCTCATCCTGAGGGGTTGAGCCCCATCAGTTAGCCCCATGAGCCCCATACAGTTACCCTACAACCTCATCCTGAGGGGTTAGCCCCATCAGTTACCCTACAACCTCATCCTGAGGGGTTGAGCCCCATCAGTTACCCTACAACCTCATCCTGAGGGGTTGAGCCCCATCAGTTACCCTACAACCTCATCCTGGGGGGGCCCCATCAGTTACCCTACAACCTCATCCAGGGGTTAGCCCCATCAGTTACCCTACAACCTCATCCTGAGGGGTTGAGCCCCATCAGTTACCCTACAACCTCATCCTGAGGGGTTGAGCCCCATCAGTTACCCTACAACCTCATCCTGAGGGGTTGAGCCCCATCAGTTACCCTACAACCTCATCCTGAGGGGTTGAGCCCCATCAGTTACCCTACAACCTCATCCTGAGGGGATGAGCCCCATCAGTTACCCTACAACCTCATCCTGAGGGGTTGACCCCATCAGTTACCCTACAACCTCATCCTGAGGGGTTGAGCCCCATCAGTTACCCTACAACCTCATCCTGAGGGGTTGAGCCCCATCAGTTACCCTACAACCTCATCCTGAGGGGTTGAGCCCCATCAGTTACCCTACAACCTCATCCTGAGGGGTTGAGCCCCATCAGTTACCCTACAACCTCATCCTGGGGGGCCCCATCAGTTACCCTACAACCTCATCCTGAGGGGTTGAGCCCCATCCCTACAACCTCATCCTGAGGGGTTGAGCCCCATCAGTTACCCTACAACCTCATCCTGAGGGGTTGAGCCCCATCAGTTACCCTACAACCTCATCCTGAGGGGTTGAGCCCCATCAGTTACCCTACAACCTCATCCTGAGGGGTTGAGCCCCATCAGTTACCCTACAACCTCATCCTGAGGGGTTGAGCCCCATCAGTTACCCTACAACCTCATCCTGAGGGGTTGAGCCCCATCAGTTACCCTACAACCTCATCCTGAGGGGTTGAGCCCCATCAGTTACCCTACAACCTCATCCTGGGGGGGTGAGCCCCATCAGTTACCCTACAACCTCATCCTGAGGGGTTGAGCCCCATCAGTTACCCTACAACCTCATCCTGAGGGGTTGAGCCCCATCAGTTACCCTACAACCTCATCCTGAGGCAACCTCATCCTGAGGGGTTGAGCCCCATCAGTTACCCTACAACCTCATCCTGAGAGGTTGAGCCCCATCAGTTACCCTACAACCTCATCCTGAGGGGTTGAGCCCCATCAGTTACCCTACAACCTCATCCTGAGGGGTTGAGCCCCATCAGTTACCCTACAACCTCATCCTGAGGGGTTGAGCCCCATCAGTTACCCTACAACCTCATCCTGAGGGGTTGAGCCCCATCAGTTACCCTACAACCTCATCCTGAGGGGTTGAGCCCCATCAGTTACCCTACAACCTCATCCTGAGGGGTTGAGCCCCATCAGTTACCCTACAACCTCATCCTGAGGGGTTGAGCCCCATCAGTTACCCTACAACCTCATCCTGAGGGGTTGAGCCCCATCAGTTACCCTACAACCTCATCCTGAGGGGTTGAGCCCCATCAGTTACCCTACAACCTCATCCTGAGGGGTTGAGCCCCATCAGTTACCCTTCATCCTGAGGGGTTGAGCCCCATCTATCCTGAGGGGTTGAGCCCCATCAGTTACCCTCATCCTGAGGGGTTGAGCCCCATCAGTTACCCTACCCTCATCCTGAGGGGTGAGCCCCATCAGTTACCCTACAACCTCATCCTGAGGGGTTGAGCCCCATCAGTTACCCTACCCTACAACCTCATCCTGAGGGGTTGAGCCCCATCAGTTACCCTACAACCTCATCCTGAGGGGTTGAGCCCCATCAGTTACCCTACAACCTCATCCTGAGGGGTTGAGCCCCATCAGTTACCCTACAACCTCATCCTGAGGGGTTGAGCCCCATCAGTTACCCTACAACCTCATCCTGAGGGGTTGAGCCCCATCAGTTACCCTACAACCTCATCCTGAGGGGTTGAGCCCCATCAGTTACCCTACAACCTCATCCTGAGGGGGGCCCCATCAGAGCCCCATCAGTTACATCCTACAACCTCATCCTGAGGGGTTGAGCCCCATCAGTTACCCTACAACCTCATCCTGAGGGGTTGAGCCCCATCAGTTACCCTACAACCTCATCCTGAGGGGTTGAGCCCCATCAGTTACCCTACAACCTCATCCTGAGGGGTTGAGCCCCATCAGTTACCCTACAACCTCATCCTGAGGGGTTGAGCCCCATCAGTTCATCCTGAGGGGTGAGCCCCATCAGTTACCCTACAACCTCATCCTGAGGGGTTGAGCCCCATCAGTTACCCTACAACCTCATCCTGAGGGGTTGAGCCCCATCAGTTACCCTACAACCTCATCCTGAGGGGTTGAGCCCCATCAGTTACCCTACAACCTCATCCTGAGGGGTTGAGCCCCATCAGCCCCATCAGTTACCCTACAACCTCATCCTGAGGGGTTGAGCCCCATCAGTTACCCTACAACCTCATCCTGAGGGGTTGAGCCCCATCAGTTACCCTACAACCTCATCCTGAGGGGGGGCCCCATCAGTTAGCCCTACAACCTCATCCTGAGGGGTTAGCCCCATCAGTTACCCACAACCTCATCCTGAGGGGTTGAGCCCCATCAGTTACCCTACAACCTCATCCTGAGGGGTTGAGCCCCATCAGTTACCCTACCTCATCCTGAGCCCCATCAGTTACCCTCACCTCATCCTGAGGGGTTGAGCCCCATCAGTTACCCTACAACCTCATCCTGAGGGGTTGAGCCCCATCAGTTACCCTACAACCTCATCCTGAGGGGTTGAGCCCCATCAGTTACCCTACAACCTCATCCTGAGGGGTTGAGCCCCATCAGTTACCCTACAACCTCATCCTGAGGGGTTGAGCCCCATCAGTTACCCTACAACCTCATCCTGAGGGGTTGAGCCCCATCAGTTACCCTACAACCTCATCCTGAGGGGTTGAGCCCCATCAGTTACCCTACAACCTCATCCTGAGGGGTTGAGCCCCATCAGTTACCCTACAACCTCATCCATCCTGAGGGGTTGAGCCCCATCAGTTACCCTACAACCTCATCCTGAGGGGTTGAGCCCCATCAGTTACCCTACAACCTCATCCTGAGGGGTTGAGCCCCATCAGTTTACCTCATCCTGAGGGGTTGAGCCCCATCAGTTTACCTCATCCTGAGGGGTTGAGCCCCATCAGTTACCCTACAACCTCATCCTGAGGGGTTGAGCCCCATCAGTTACCCTACAACCTCATCCTGAGGGGTTGAGCCCCATCAGTTACCCTACAACCTCATCCTGAGGGGTTGAGCCCCATCATCATCCTGAGGGGTTGAGCCCCATCAGTTACCCTACAACCTCATCCTGAGGGGTTGAGCCCCATCAGTTACCCTACAACCTCATCCTGAGGGGCCCCATCAGTTACCCTACAACCTCATCCTGAGGGGTTGAGCCCCATCAGTTACCCTACAACCTCATCCTGAGGGGGAGCCCCATCAGTTACCCTACAACCTCATCCTTGAGCCCCATCAGTTACCCTACAACCTCATCCTGAGGGGTTGAGCCCCATCAGTTACCCTACAACCTCATCCTGGGGTTGAGCCCCATCAGTTACCCTACAACCTCATCCTGAGGGGTTGAGCCCCATCAGTTACCCTACAACCTCATCCTGAGGGGTTGAGCCCCATCAGTTACCCTACAACCTCATCCTGAGGGGTTGAGCCCCATCAGTTACCCTACAACCTCATCCTGAGGGGTTGAGCCCCATCAGTTACCCTACAACCTCATCCTGAGGGGGGGTTACCCTACAACCTCATCCTGAGGGGTTGAGCCCCATCAGTTACCCTACAACCTCATCCTGAGAGGTTGAGCCCCATCAGTTACCCTACAACCTCATCCTGAGGGGTTGAGCCCCATCAGTTACCCTACAACCTCATCCTGAGGGGTTGAGCCCCATCAGTTACCCTACAACCTCATCCTGAGGGGTTGAGCCCCATCAGTTACCCTACAACCTCATCCTGAGGGGTTGAGCCCCATCAGTTACCCTACAACCTCATCCTGAGCCCCATCAGTTACCCTACAACCTCATCCTGAGGGGTTGAGCCCCATCAGTTACCCTACAACCTCATCCTGAGGGGTTGAGCCCCATCAGTTACCCTACAACCTCATCCTGAGGGGTTGAGCCCCATCAGTTACCCTACAACCTCATCCTGAGGGGTTGAGCCCCATCAGTTACCCTACAACCTCATCCTGAGGGGTTGAGCCCCATCAGTTACCCTACAACCTCATCCTGAGGGGTTGAGCCCCATCAGTTACCCTACAACCTCATCCTGAGGGGTTGAGCCCCATCAGTTACCCTACAACCTCATCCTGAGGGGTTGAGCCCCATCAGTTACCCTACAACCTCATCCTGAGCCCCATCAGTTACCCTACAATCCTGAGGGGTTGAGCCCCATCAGTTACCCTACAACCTCATCCTGAGGGGTTGAGCCCCATCAGTTACCCTACAACCTCATCCTGAGGGGTGAGCCCCATCAGTTACCCTACAACCTCATCCTGAGGGGTTGAGCCCCATCAGTTACCTCATCCCTACCCAACCTCATCCTGAGGGGTTGAGCCCCATCAGTTACCCTACAACCTCATCCTGAGGGGTTGAGCCCCATCAGTTACCCTACAACCTCATCCTGAGGGGTTGAGCCCCATCAGTTACCCTACAACCTCATCCTGAGGGGTTGAGCCCCATCAGTTACCCTACAACCTCATCCTGAGGGGTTGAGCCCCATCAGTGAGCCCCATCAGTTACCCTACAACCTCATCCTGAGGGGTTGAGCCCCATCAGTTACCCTACAACCTCATCCTGAGGGGTTGAGCCCCATCAGTTACCCTACAACCTCATCCTGAGGGGTTGAGCCCCATCAGTTACCCTACACCTCATCCTGAGGGGTTGAGCCCCATCAGTTCACCTCCTGAGGGGTTGAGCCCCATCAGTTACCCCCTACAACCTCATCCTGAGGGGTTGAGCCCCATCAGTTACCCTACAACCTCATCCTGAGGGGTTGAGCCCCATCAGTTACCCTACAACCTCATCCTGAGGGGTTGAGCCCCATCAGTTACCCTACAACCTCATCCTGAGGGGTTGAGCCCCATCAGTTACCCTACAACCTCATCCTGAGGGGTTGAGCCCCATCAGTTACCCTACAACCTCATCCTGAGGGGTTGAGCCCCATCAGTTACCCTACAACCTCATCCTGAGGGGTTGAGCCCCATCAGTTCCTACAACCTCATCCTGAGGGGTTGAGCCCCATCAGTTACCCTACAACCTCATCCTGAGGGGTTGAGCCCCATCAGTTACCCTACAACCTCATCCTGAGGGGTTGAGCCCCATCAGTTACCCTACAACCTCATCCTGAGGGGTTGAGCCCCATCAGTTACCCTACAACCTCATCCTGAGGGGTTGAGCCCCATCAGTTACCCTACAACCTCATCCTGAGGGGTTGAGCCCCATCAGTTACCCTACAACCTCATCCTGAGGGGTTGAGCCCCATCAGTTACCCTACAACCTCATCCTGAGGGGTTGAGCCCCATCAGTTACCCTACAACCTCATCCTGAGGGGTTGAGCCCCATCAGTTACCCTACAACCTCATCCTGAGGGGTTGCCCCATCAGTTACCCTACAACCTCATCCTGAGGGGTTGAGCCCCATCAGTTACCCTACAACCTCATCCTGAGGGGTTGAGCCCCATCAGTTACCCTACAACCTCATCCTGAGGGGTTGAGCCCCATCAGTTACCCTCATCCAAGCCCCTCATCCTGAGGGGTTGAGCCCCATCAGTTACCCTACAACCTCATCCTGAGGGGGGGGTTACCCTACAACCTCATTGAGCCCCATCAGTTACCCTACAACCTCATCCTGAGGGGTTGAGCCCCATCAGTTACCCCCTACAACCTCATCCTGAGGGGTTGAGCCCCATCAGTTACCCTACAACCTCATCCTGAGGGGTTGAGCCCCATCAGTTACCCTACAACCTCATCCTGAGGGGTTGAGCCCCATCAGTTACCCTACAAGTTACCCCTCATCCTGAGGGGTTGAGCCCCATCAGTTACAACCTCATCCTGACAGCCCCATCAGTTACTACAACCTCATCCTGAGGGGTTGAGCCCCATCAGTTACCCTACAACCTCATCCTGAGGGGTTGAGCCCCATCAGTTACCCTACAACCTCATCCTGAGGGGGGCCCCATCAGTTACCCTACCCTACCCTCATCCTGAGGGGTTGAGCCCCATCAGTTACCCTACAACCTCATCCTGAGGGGTTGAGCCCCATCAGTTACCCTACAACCTCATCCTGAGGGGTTGAGCCCCATCAGTTACCCTACAACCTCATCCTGAGGGGTTGAGCCCCATCAGTTACCCTACAACCTCATCCTGAGGGGTTGAGCCCCATCAGTTACCCTACAACCTCATCCTGAGGGGTTGAGCCCCATCAGTTAGCCCCATCAGTTACCCTACAACCTCATCCTGAGGGGTTGAGCCCCATCAGTTACCCTACAACCTCATCCTGAGGGGTTGAGCCCCATCAGTTACCCTACAACCTCATCCTGAGGGGTTGAGCCCCATCAGTTACCCTACAACCTCATCCTGAGGGGTTACCCTGAGCCTCATCAGTTAGCCCCTACAACCTCATCCTGAGGGGTTGAGCCCCATCAGTTACCCTACAACCTCATCCTGAGGGGTTGAGCCCCATCAGTTACCCTACAACCTCATCCTGAGGGGTTGAGCCCCATCAGTTACCCTACAACCTCATCCTGAGGGGTTGAGCCCCATCAGTTACCCTACAACCTCATCCTGAGGGGTTGAGCCCCATCAGTTACCCTACAACCTCATCCTGAGGGGTTGAGCCCCATCAGTTACCCTACAACCTCATCCTGAGGGGTTGAGCCCCATCAGTTACCCTACAACCTCATCCTGAGGGGTTGAGTTACCCTACCCTCATCAGTTACCCTACAACCCTCATCCTGAGGGGTTGAGCCCCATCAGTTACCCTACAACCTCATCCTGAGGGGTTAGCCCCTACAACCCCATCTGAGGGGTTATCAGTTACCCTACAACCTCATCCTGAGGGGTGAGCCCCATCCTCATCCTCATCCTGAGGGGTTGAGCCCCATCAGTTACCCTACAACCTCATCCTGAGGGGTTGAGCCCCATCAGTTACCCTACAACCTCATCCTGAGGGGTTGAGCCCCATCAGTTACCCTACAACCTCATCCTGAGGGGTTGAGCCCCATCAGTTACCCTACAACCTCATCCTGAGGGGTTGAGCCCCATCAGTTGAGCCCCCCTACAACCTCATCCTGAGGGGTTGAGCCCCATCAGTTACCCTACAACCTCATCCTGAGGGGTTGAGCCCCATCAGTTACCCTACAACCTCATCCTGAGGGGTTGAGCCCCATCAGTTACCCTACAACCTCATCCTGAGGGGTTGAGCCCCATCAGTTACCCTACAACCTCATCCTGAGGGGTTGAGCCCCATCAGTTACCCTACAACCTCATCCTGAGGGGTTGAGCCCCATCAGTTACCCTACAACCTCATCCTGAGGGGTTGAGCCCCATCAGTTACCCTACAACCTCATCCTGAGGGGGGCCCCATCAGTTACCCTACAACCTCATCCTGAGGGGTTGAGCCCCATCAGTTACCCTACAACCTCATCCTGAGGGGTTGAGCCCCATCAGTTACCCTACAACCTCATCCTGAGGGGTTGAGCCCCATCAGTTACCCTACAACCTCATCCTGAGGGGTTGGGCCCCATCAGTTACCCTACAACCTCATCCTGAGGGGTTGAGCCCCATCAGTTACCCTACAACCTCATCCTGAGGGGTTGAGCCCCATCAGTTACCCTACAACCTCATCCTGAGGGGTTGAGCCCCATCAGTTACCCTACAACCTCATCCTGAGAGGTTGATCCCCATCAGTTACCCTACAACCTCATCCTGAGGGGTCGAGCCCCATCAGTTACCCTACAACCTTACCTCATCCTGAGGGGTCGAGCCCCATCAGTTACCCTACAACCTCATCCTGAGGGGTTGAGCCCCATCAGTTACCCTACAACCTCATCCTGAGGGGTTGAGCCCCATCAGTTACCCTACAACCTCATCCTGAGGGGTTGAGCCCCATCAGTTACCCTACAACCTCATCCTGAGGGGTTGAGCCCCATCAGTTACCCTACAACCTCATCCTGAGGGGTTGAGCCCCATCAGTTACCCTACCCTCATCCTGAGGGGTTGAGCCCCTCATCCTGAGGGGTTGAGCCCCATCAGTTTACAACCTATCCTGAGGGGTTGAGCCCCTCATCCTGAGGGGTTGGCCCCATCAGTTACCCTACAACCTCATCCTGAGGGGTTGAGCCCCATCAGTTACCCTACAACCTCATCCTGAGGGGTTGAGCCCCATCAGTTACCCTACAACCTCATCCTGAGGGGTTGAGCCCCATCAGTTACTACAACCTCATCCTGAGGGGTTGAGCCCCATCAGTTACCCTACAACCTCATCCTGAGGGGGTTACCCTACAACCTCATCCTGAGGGGTTGAGCCCCATCAGTTACCCTACAACCTCATCCTGAGGGGTTGAGCCCCATCAGTTACCCTACAACCTCATCCTGAGGGGTTGAGCCCCATCAGTTACCCTACAACCTCATCCTGAGGGGTTGAGCCCCATCAGTTACCCTACAACCTCATCCTGAGGGGTTGAGCCCCATCATCCTGAGGGGTTGAGCCCCATCAGTTACCCTACAACCTCATCCTGAGGGGTTGAGCCCCATCAGCAACCTCATCCTGAGGGGTTGAGCCCCATCAGTTACCCTACAACCTCATCCTGAGGGGTTGAGCCCCATCAGTTACCCTACAACCTCATCCTGAGGGGTTGAGCCCCATCAGTTACCCTACAACCTCATCCTGAGGGGTTGAGCCCCATCAGTTACCCTACAACCTCATCCTGAGGGGTTGAGCCCCATCAGTTACCCTACAACCTCATCCTGAGGGGTTGAGCCCCATCAGTTACCCTACAACCTCATCCTGAGGGGTTGAGCCCCATCAGTTACCCTACAACCTCATCCTGAGGGGTTGAGCCCCATCAGTTACCCTACAACCTCATCCTGAGGGGTTGAGCCCCATCAGTTACCCTACAACCTCATCCTGAGGGGAGCCCCATCAGTTACCCTACAACCTCATCCTGAGGGGTTGAGCCCCATCAGTTACCCTACAACCTCATCCTGAGGGGTTGAGCCCCATCAGTTACCCTACAACCTCATCCTGAGGGGTTGAGCCCCATCAGTTACCCTACAACCTCATCCTGAGGGGTTGAGCCCCATCAGTTACCCTACAACCTCATCCTGAGGGGTTGAGCCCCATCAGTTACCCTACAACCTCATCCTGAGGGGTTGCCCCATCAGCTCATCCTGAGGGGTTGAGCCCCATCAGTTACCCTACAACCTCATCCTGAGGGGTTGAGCCCCATCAGTTACCCTACAACCTCATCCCTGAGCCCCATCAGTTACCCTACAACCTCATCCTTGAGCCCCATCAGTTACCCTACAACCTCATCCTGAGGGGGCCCCATCAGTTACCCTACAACCTCATCCTGAGGGGGAGCCCCATCAGTTACCCTACAACCTCATCCTGAGGGGTTGAGCCCCATCAGTTACCCTACAACCTCATCCTGAGGGGTTGAGCCCCATCAGTTACCCTACAACCTCATCCTGAGGGGTTGAGCCCCATCAGTTACCCTACAACCTCATCCTGAGGGGTTGAGCCCCATCAGTTACCCTACAACCTCATCCTGAGGGGTTGAGCCCCATCAGTTACCCTACAACCTCATCCTGAGGGGTTGGCCCCATCAGTTACCCTACAACCTCATCCTGAGGGGTCGAGCCCCATCAGTTACCCTACAACCTCATCCTGAGGGGTTGAGCCCCATCAGTTACCCTACAACCTCATCCTGAGGGGTTGAGCCCCATCAGTTACCCTACAACCTCATCCTGGGGCAACCTCATCCTGAGGGGTTGAGCCCCATCAGTTACCCTACAACCTCATCCTGAGGGGTTGAGCCCCATCAGTTACCCTACAACCTCATCCTGAGGGGTTGAGCCCCATCAGTTACCCTACAACCTCATCCTGAGGTTACCCTGAGCCTCATCAGTTACCCTACAACCTCATCCTGAGGGCTTGAGCCCCATCAGTTACCCTACAACCTCATCCTGAGGGGTTGAGCCCCATCAGTTACCCTACAACCTCATCCTGAGGGGTTGAGCCCCATCAGTTACCCTACAACCTCATCCTGAGGGGTTGAGCCCCATCAGTTACCCTACAACCTCATCCTGAGGGGTTGAGCCCCATCAGTTACCCTACAACCTCATCCTGAGGGGTGAGCCCCATCAGACCCCCTCATCCAGTTAGCCCCATCAGTTACCCTACAACCTCATCCTGAGGGGTTGAGCCCCATCAGTTACCCTACAACCTCATCCTGAGGGGTTGAGCCCCATCAGTTACCCTACAACCTCATCCTGAGGGGTTGAGCCCCATCAGTTACCCTACAACCTCATCCTGAGGGGTTGAGCCCCATCAGTTACCCTACAACCTCATCCTGAGGGGTTGAGCCCCATCAGTTACCCTACAACCTCATCCTGAGGGGTTGAGCCCCATCAGTTACCCTACAACCTCATCCTGAGGGGTTGAGCCCCATCAGTTACCCTACAACCTCATCCTGAGGGGTTGAGCCCCATCAGTTACCCTACAACCTCATCCTGAGGGGTTGAGCCCCATCAGTTACCCTAGCCCCAACCTCATCCTGAGGGGTTGAGCCCCATCAGTTACCCTACAACCTCATCCTGAGGGGAGAGCCCCATCAGTTGACCTCATCCTGAGGGGTTGAGCCCCATCAGTTACCCTACAACCTCATCCTGACAGCCCCATCAGTTACCCTCATCCTGAGGGGTTGAGCCCCATCAGTTACCCTACAACCTCATCCTGAGGGGTTGAGCCCCATCAGTTACCCTACAACCTCATCCTGAGGGGTTGAGCCCCATCAGTTACCCTACAACCTCATCCTGAGGGGTTGAGCCCCATCAGTTACCCTACAACCTCATCCTGAGGGGTTGAGCCCCATCAGTTACCCTACAACCTCATCCTGAGGGGTTGAGCCCCATCAGTTACCTCCCTACAACCTCATCCTGAGGGGTTGAGCCCCATCAGTTACCCTACAACCTCATCCTGAGGGGGAGCCCCATCAGTTACCCTACAACCTCATCCTGAGGGGTTGAGCCCCATCAGTTACCCTACAACCTCATCCTGAGGGGTTGAGCCCCATCAGTTACCCTACAACCTCATCCTGAGGGGTTGAGCCCCATCAGTTACCCTACAACCTCATCCTGAGGGGTTGAGCCCCATCAGTTACCCTACAACCTCATCCTGAGGGGTTGAGCCCCATCAGTTACCCTACAACCTCATCCTGAGGGGTTGAGCCCCATCAGTTACCCTACAACCTCATCCTGAGGGGTTGAGCCCCATCAGTTACCCTACAACCTCATCCTGGGGAGCCCCATCAGTTACCCTACAACCTCATCCTGAGGGGTTGAGCCCCATCAGTTACCCTACAACCTCATCCTGAGGGGGAGCCCCATCAGTTACCCTACAACCTCATCCTGAGGGTTGAGCCCCATCAGTTACCCTACAACCTCATCCTGAGGGGGGCCCCATCAGTTTACAACCTCATCCTGAGGGGCCCCATCAGTTACCCTACAACCTCATCCTGAGGGGGGAGCCCCATCAGTTACCCTACAACCTCATCCTGAGGGGTTGAGCCCCATCAGTTACCCTACAACCTCATCCTGAGGGGTTGAGCCCCATCAGTTACCCTACAACCTCATCCTGAGGGGTTGAGCCCCATCAGTTACCCTACAACCTCATCCTGAGGGGTTGAGCCCCATCAGTTACCCTACAACCTCATCCTGAGGGGTTGAGCCCCATCAGTTACCCTACAACCTCATCCT
Organism: Oncorhynchus nerka; assembly: GCF_034236695.1. NCBI lineage: Eukaryota > Metazoa > Chordata > Actinopteri > Salmoniformes > Salmonidae > Oncorhynchus > Oncorhynchus nerka. Next base: position 4,691,669 of record NC_088397.1, read on the forward strand.
GAGGGGGGTTACCCCTACAACCTCATCCTGAGGGGTTGAGCCCCCCTCATCCAGGGGTTAGCCCCTCAGTTACCCCTACAACCTCATCCTGAGGGGTTGAGCCCCATCAGTTACCCTACAACCTCATCCTGAGGGGTTGAGCCCCATCAGTTACCCTACAACCTCATCCTGAGGGGTTGAGCCCCATCAGTTACCCTACAACCTCATCCTGAGGGGTTGGGCCCCATCAGTTACCCTACAACCTCATCCCCATCATCAGTTACCCTACAACCTCATCCTGAGGGGTTGAGCCCCATCAGTTACCCTACAACCTCATCCTGAGGGGTTGAGCCCCATCAGTTACCCTACAACCTCATCCTGAGGGGTTGAGCCCCATCAGTTACCCTACCCTCATCCTGAGGGGTTGAGCCCCATCAGTTACCCTACAACCTCATCCTGAGGGGTTGAGCCCCATCAGTTACCCTACAACCTCATCCTGAGGGGTTGAGCCCCATCAGTTACCCTACAACCTCATCCTGAGGGGTTGAGCCCCATCAGTTACCCTACAACCTCATCCTGAGGGGTTGAGCCCCATCAGTTACCCTACAACCTCATCCTGAGGGGTTGAGCCCCATCAGTTACCCTACAACCTCATCCTGAGGGGTTGAGCCCCATCAGTTACCCTACAACCTCATCCTCATCTCTGAGGGGTTGAGCCCCATCAGTCATCCTGACCCTACAACCTCATCCTGAGGGGTTGAGCCCCATCAGTTACCCTACAACCTCATCCTGAGGGGTTGAGCCCCATCAGTTACCCTACAACCTCATCCTGAGGGGTTGAGCCCCATCAGTTACCCTACAACCTCATCCTGAGGGGTTGAGCCCCATCAGTTACCCTACAACCTCATCCTGAGGGGTTGAGCCCCATCAGTTACCCTACAACCTCATCCTGAGGGGTTGAGCCCCATCAGTTACCCTACAACCTCATCCTGAGGGGTTGAGCCCCATCAGTTACCCTACAACCTCATCCTGAGGGGTTGAGCCCCATCAGTTACCCTACAACCTCATCCTGAGGGGTTGAGCCCCATCAGTTACCCTACAACCTCATCCTGAGGGGTTGAGCCCCATCAGTTACCCTACAACCTCATCCTGAGGGGTTGAGCCCCATCAGTTACCCTACAACCTTACCTCATCCTGAGGGGTTGAGCCCCATCAGTTACCCTACAACCTCATCCTGAGGTTTGAGCCCCATCAGTTACCCTACAACCTCATCCTGAGGGGTTGAGCCCCATCAGTTACCCTACAACCTCATCCTGAGGGGTTGAGCCCCATCAGTTACCCTACAACCTCATCCTGAGGGGTTGAGCCCCATCAGTTACCCTACAACCTCATCCTGAGGGGTTGAGCCCCATCAGTTACCCTACAACCTCATCCTGAGGGGTTGAGCCCCATCAGTTACCCTACAACCTCATCCTGAGGGGTTGAGCCCCATCAGTTAACCTCCCTACAACCTCATCCTGAGGGGTTGAGCCCCATCAGTTACCCTACAACCTCATCCTGAGGGGTTGAGCCCCATCAGTTCAGTTAGCCCCTCAGTTACCCTACAACCTCATCCTGAGCCCCATCAGTTACCCTACAACCTCATCCTGAGGGGTTGAGCCCCATCAGTTACCCTACAACCTCATCCTGAGGGGTTGAGCCCCATCAGTTACCCTACAACCTCATCCTGAGGGGTTGAGCCCCATCAGTTACCCTACAACCTCATCCTGAGGGGTTGAGCCCCATCAGTTTACCCTACAACCTCATCCTGAGGGGTTGAGCCCCATCAGTTACCCCCTACAACCTCATCCTGAGGGGTTGAGCCCCATCAGTTACCCTACAACCTCATCCTGAGGGGTTGAGCCCCATCAGTTACCCTACAACCTCATCCTGAGGGGTTGAGCCCCATCAGTTACCCTACAACCTCATCCTGAGGGGTTGAGCCCCATCAGTTACCCTACAACCTCATCCTGAGGGGGTTGAGCCCCATCAGTTACCCTACAACCTCATCCTGAGGGGTTGAGCCCCATCAGTTACCCCCTACAACCTCATCCTGAGGGGTTGAGCCCCTCATCCTCCTGAGGGGTTGAGCCCCATCAGTTACCCTACAACCTCATCCTGAGGGGTTGAGCCCCATCAGTTACCCTACAACCTCATCCTGAGGGGTTGAGCCCCATCAGTTACCCTACAACCTCATGAGCCTCAGTTACCCTACAACCTCATCCTGAGGGGTTGAGCCCCATCAGTTACCCTACAACCTCATCCTGAGGGTTACCCTACAACCTCATCCTGAGGCCCCATCAGTTACCCTACAACCTCATCCTGAGGGGTTGAGCCCCATCAGTTACCCTACAACCTCATCCTGAGGCCCCATCAGTTACCCTACAACCTCATCCTTGAGCCCCATCAGTTACCCTACAACCTCATCCTGAGGGTTGAGCCCCATCAGTTACCCTACAACCTCATCCTGAGGGGTTGAGCCCCATCAGTTACCCTACAACCTCATCCTGAGGGGTTGAGCCCCATCAGTTACCCTACAACCTCATCCTGAGGGGTTGAGCCCCATCAGTTACCCTACAACCTCATCCTGAGGGGTTGAGCCCCATCAGTTACCCTACAACCTCATCCTGAGGGGTTGAGCCCCATCAGTTACCCTACAACCTCATCCTGAGGGGTTGAGCCCCATCAGTTACCCTACAACCTCATCCTGAGGGGGTTGAGCCCCATCAGTTACCCTACAACCTCATCCTGAGGGGTTGAGCCCCATCAGTTACCCTACAACCTCATCCTGAGGGGAGGGCCCCATCAGTTGAGCCCATCCTCATCCTGGGGTTGAGCCCCATCAGTTACCCTACAACCTCATCCTGGGGTTGAGCCCCATCAGTTACCCTACAACCTCATCCTGAGGGGTTGAGCCCCATCAGTTACCCTACAACCTCATCCTGAGGGGTTGAGCCCCATCAGTTACCCTACAACCTCATCCCTGGGGGCCCCATCAGTTACCCTACAACCTCCTCATCCTCATCCTGGGGTTGAGCCCCATCAGTTACCCTACAACCTCATCCTGAGGGGTTGAGCCCCATCAGTTACCCTACAACCTCATCCTGAGGGGTTGAGCCCCATCAGTTACCCTACAACCTCATCCTGAGGGGTTGAGCCCCATCAGTTACCCTACAACCTCATCCTGAGGGGGAGCCCCATGAGCCCCATCAGTTAGCCCCTCACAACCTCATCCTGAGGGGTTGAGCCCCATCAGTTACCCTACAACCTCATCCTGAGGGGTTGAGCCCCATCAGTTACCCTACAACCTCATCCTGAGGGGTTGAGCCCCATCATCCTCAGGGGTTGAGCCCCATCAGTTACCCTACAACCTCATCCTGAGGGGTTGAGCCCCATCAGTTACCCTACAACCTCATCCTGAGGGGTTGAGCCCCATCAGTTACCCTACAACCTCATCCTGAGGGGTTGAGCCCCATCAGTTACCCTACCTCATCCTGAGGGGTTGAGCCCCATCAACCTCATCCTGAGGGGTTGAGCCCCATCAGTTACCCTACAACCTCATCCTGAGCCCCATCAGTTACCCTACAACCTCATCCTGAGGGGTTGAGCCCCATCAGTTACCCTACAACCTCATCCTGAGGGGTTGAGCCCCATCAGTTACCCTACAACCTCATCCTGAGGGGTTGAGCCCCATCAGTTACCCTACAACCTCATCCTGAGGGGTTGAGCCCCATCAGTTACCCTACAACCTCATCCTGAGGGGTTGAGCCCCATCAGTTACCCTACAACCTCATCCTGAGGGGTTGAGCCCCATCAGTTACCCTACAACCTCATCCTGAGGGGTTGAGCCCCATCAGTTACCCTACAACCTCATCCTGAGGGGTTGAGCCCCATCAGTTACCCTACAACCTCATCCTGAGGGGTTGAGCCCCATCAGTTACCCTACAACCTCATCCTGAGGGGTGAGCCCCATCAGCCATCCTGAGGGGTGAGCCCCATCAGTTACCCTACAACCTCATCCTGAGGGGTTGAGCCCCATCAGTTACCCTACAACCTCATCCTGAGGGGTTGAGCCCCATCAGTTACCCTACAACCTCATCCTGAGGGGTTGAGCCCCATCAGTTCCTGTTACCCTACAACCTCATCCTGAGGGGTTGAGCCCCATCAGTTACCCTACAACCTCATCCTGAGGGGTTGAGCCCCATCATACAACCTCATCCTGAGGGGTTGAGCCCCATCAGTTACCCTACAACCTCATCCTGAGGGGTTGAGCCCCATCAGTTACCCTACAACCTTACCTCATCCTGAGGGGTTGAGCCCCATCAGTTACCCTACAACCTCATCCTGAGGGGTTGAGCCCCATCAGTTACCCTACAACCTCATCCTGAGGGGTTGAGCCCCATCAGTTACCCTACAACCTCATCCTGAGGGGTTGAGCCCCATCAGTTACCCTACAACCTCATCCTGAGGGGTTGAGCCCCATCAGTTGCCCTACAACCTCATCCTCATCCTGGGGTTGAGCCCCATCAGTTACCCTACAACCTCATCCTCATGAGCCCCTGTTACCCTACAACCTCATCCTGGGGTTGAGCCCCATCAGTTACCCTACAACCTCATCCTGAGGGGAGCCCCATCAGTTACCCTACAACCTCATCCTGAGGGGTTGAGCCCCATCAGTTACCCTACAACCTCATCCTGAGGGGTTGAGCCCCATCAGTTACCCTACAACCTCATCCTGAGGGGTTGACCTCATCCCCATCAGTTACCCTACAACCTCATCCTGAGGGGTTGAGCCCCATCAGTTACCTACAACCTCATCCTGAGGGGTTGAGCCCCATCAGTTACCCTACAACCTCATCCTGAGGGGTTGAGCCCCATCAGTTACCCTACAACCTCATCCTGAGGGGTTGAGCCCCATCAGTTACCCTACAACCTCATCCTGAGGGGTTGAGCCCCATCAGTTACCCTACAACCTCATCCTGAGGGGTTGAGCCCCATCAGTTACCCTACAACCTCATCCTGAGGGGTTGAGCCCCATCAGTTACCCTACAACCTCATCCTGAGGGGTTGAGCCCCATCAGTTACCCTACAACCTCATCCTGAGGGGTTGAGCCCCATCAGCCCTCATCCTGAGGGGTTGAGCCCCATCAGTTACCCTACAACCTCATCCTGAGGGGTTGAGCCCCATCAGTTACCCTACAACCTCATCCTGAGGGGTTGAGCCCCATCAGTTACCCTACAACCTCATCCTGAGGGGTTGAGCCCCATCAGTTACCCTACAACCTCATCCTGAGGGGTTGAGCCCCATCAGTTACCCTACAACCTCATCCTGAGGGGTTGAGCCCCATCAGTTACCCTACAACCTCATCCTGAGGGGTTGAGCCCCATCAGTTACCCTACAACCTCATCCTGAGGGGTTGAGCCCCATCAGTTACCCTACAACCTCATCCTGAGGGGTTGAGCCCCATCAGTTACCCTACAACCTCATCCTGGGGGGTTGAGCCCCATCAGTTACCCTACAACCTCATCCTGAGGGGTTGAGCCCCATCAGTTACCCTACAACCTCATCCTGGGGGTTGAGCCCCATCAGTTACCCTACAACCTCATCCTGAGGGGTTGAGCCCCATCAGTTACCCTACAACCTCATCCTGAGGGGTTGAGCCCCATCAGTTACCCTACAACCTCATCCTGAGGGGTTGAGCCCCATCAGTTACCCTACAACCTCATCCTGAGGGGTTGAGCCCCATCAGTTACCCTACAACCTCATCCTGAGGGGTTGAGCCCCATCAGTTACCCTACAACCTCATCCTGAGGGGGAGCCCCATCAGTTACCCTACAACCTCATCCTGAGGGGTTGAGCCCCATCAGTTACCCTACAACCTCATCCTGAGGGGTTGAGCCCCATCAGTTACCCTACAACCTCATCCTGGGGGTCAGAGCCCCATCAGTTACCCTACAACCTCATCCTGAGGGGTTGAGCCCCATCAGTTACCCTACAACCTCATCCTGAGGGGTTGAGCCCCATCAGTTACCCTACAACCTCATCCTGAGGGGTTGAGCCCCATCAGTTACCCTACAACCTCATCCTGAGGGGTTGAGCCCCATCAGTTACCCTACAACCTCATCCTGAGGGGTTGAGCCCCATCAGTTACCCTACAACCTCATCCTGAGGGGTTGAGCCCCATCAGTTACCCTACAACCTCATCCTGAGGGGTTGAGCCCCATCAGTTACCCTACAACCTCATCCTGAGGGGTTGAGCCCCATCAGTTACCCTACAACCTCATCCTGAGGGGTTGAGCCCCATCAGTTACCCTACAACCTCATCCTGAGGGGTTGAGCCCCATCAGTTACCCCACCTCAGTTGAGCCCCATCAGTTACCCTACAACCTCATCCTGAGGGGTTGAGCCCCATCAGTTACCCTACAAGGGGTTGAGCCCCATCAGTTACCCTACAACCTCATCCTGAGGGGTTGAGCCCCATCAGTTACCCTACAACCTCATCCTGAGGGGTTGAGCCCCATCAGTTAGCCCCATCAGTTACCCAACCTCATCCTGAGGGGTTGAGGCCCCATCAGTTACCCTACAACCTCATCCTGAGGGGTTGAGCCCCATCAGTTACCCCAACCCATCCTCAGTCGAGCCCCATCAGTTACCCTACAACCTCATCCTGAGGGGTTGAGCCCCATCAGTTACCCTACAACCTCATCCTGAGGGGTTGAGCCCCATCAGTTACCCTACAACCTCATCCTGAGGGGTTGAGCCCCATCAGTTACCCTACAACCTCATCCTGAGGGGTTGAGCCCCATCAGTTACCCTACAACCTCATCCTGAGGGGTTGAGCCCCATCAGTTACCCTACAACCTCATCCTGAGGGGTTGAGCCCCATCAGTTACCCTACAACCTCATCCTGAGGGGTTGAGCCCCATCAGTTACCCTACAACCTCATCCTGAGGGGTTGAGCCCCATCAGTTACCCTACAACCTCATCCTGAGGGGTTGAGCCCCATCAGTTACCCTACAACCTCATCCTGAGGGGTTGAGCCCCATCAGTTACCCTACAACCTCATCCTGAGGGGTTGAGCCCCATCAGTTACCCTACAACCTCATCCTGAGGGGTTGAGCCCCATCAGTTACCCTACAACCTCATCCTGAGGGGGGCCCCATGAGCCCCACCTCATCCTGAGGGGTTAGCCCCATCAGTTACCCTACAACCTCATCCTGAGGGGTTGAGCCCCATCAGTTACCCTACAACCTCATCCTGAGGGGTTGAGCCCCATCAGTTACCCTACAACCTCAACCTCATCCTACAACCTCAGGGGTTGAGCCCCATCAGTTACCCTACAACCTCATCCTGAGGGGTTGAGCCCCATCAGTTTACCCTACAAGCCCCTCATCCTACAACCTCATCCTGAGGGGTTGAGCCCCATCAGTTACCCTACAACCTCATCCTGAGGGGTTGAGCCCCATCAGTTACCCTACAACCTCATCCTGAGGGGTTGAGCCCCATCAGTTACCCTACAACCTCATCCTGAGGGGTTGAGCCCCATCAGTTACCCCCTACAACCTCCTCATCCTGAGGGGTTGAGCCCCATCAGTTTACCTCATCCTGAGCCCCATCAGTTACCTCATCCTGAGGGGTTGAGCCCCATCAGTTACCCTACAACCTCATCCTGAGGGGTTGAGCCCCATCAGTTACCCTACAACCTCATCCTGAGGGGTTGAGCCCCATCAGCCCCATCAGTTACCCTACAACCTCATCCTGAGGGGTTGAGCCCCATCAGTTACCCTACAACCTCATCCTGAGGGGTTGAGCCCCATCAGTTACCCTACAACCTCATCCTGAGGGGTTGAGCCCCATCAGTTACCCTAGGGGTTGAGCCCCAACCTCATCCTGAGGGGTTGAGCCCCATCAGTTACCCTACAACCTCATCCTGAGGGGGGTTCAGAGCCCCATCAGTTACCCTACAACCTCATCCTGAGGGGTTGAGCCCCATCAGTTACCCTACAACCTCATCCTGAGGGGTTGAGCCCCATCAGTTACCCTACAACCTCATCCTGAGGGGTTGAGCCCCATCAGTTACCCTACATCTCATTGAGGGGTTGAGCCCCATCAGTTACCCTACAACCTCATCCTGAGGGGTTGAGCCCCATCAGTTACCCTAGCCCCATCAGTTACCCAACCTCATCCTGAGGGGTTGAGCCCCATCAGTTACCCTACAACCTCATCCTGGGGTTGAGCCCCATCAGTTACCCTACAACCTCATCCTGAGGGGTTGAGCCCCATCAGTTACCCTACAACCTCATCCTGCCCCATCAGGGGTTGAGCCCCATCAGTTACCCTCACAGCCCCTCATCTCTCCTGAGGGGTTGAGCCCCATCAGTTACCCTACAACCTCATCCTGAGGGGTTGGGCCCCATCAGTTACCCTACAACCTCATCCCCATCAGTTACCCTACAACCTCATCCTGAGGGGTTGAGCCCCATCAGTTACCCTACAACCTCATCCTCATCCTACCCTACAACCTCAGGGGTTGAGCCCCATCAGTTACCCTACAACCTCATCCTGAGGGGTTGAGCCCCATCAGTTACCCTACAACCTCATCCTGAGGGGTTGAGCCCCATCAGTTTACAACCTCATCCTGAGGGGTTGAGCCCCTCATCCTACAACCTCAGGGGTTGAGCCCCATCAGTTACCCTACAACCTCATCATCCTCAGGGGTCCTGAGCCCCATCAGTTACCCTACAACCTCATCCTGAGGGGTTGAGCCCCATCAGTTACCCTACAACCTCATCCTGAGGGGTTGCCCCAGCCCTCATCCAGGGGTTGAGCCCCATCAGTTACCCTACAACCTCATCCTGAGGGGTTGAGCCCCATCAGTTACCCTACAACCTCATCCTGAGGGGTTGAGCCCCATCAGTTACCCTACAACCTCATCCTGAGGGGTTGAGCCCCATCAGTTACCTACACCTCATCCTGAGGGGTTGAGCCCCATCAGTTACCCTACAACCTCATCCTGAGGGGTTGAGCCCCATCAGTTACCCTACAACCTCATCCTGAGGGGTTGAGCCCCATCAGTTACCCCAACCTCATCCTGAGGGGTTGAGCCCCATCAGTTACCCTACAACCTCATCCTGAGGGGTTGAGCCCCATCAGTTACCCTACAACCTCATCCTGAGGGGTTGAGCCCCATCAGTTACCCTACAACCTCATCCTGAGGGGTTGAGCCCCATCAGTTACCCTACAACCTCATCCTGAGGGGTTGAGCCCCATCAGTTACCCTACAACCTCATCCTGAGGGGTTGAGCCCCATCAGTTACCCTACAACCTCATCCTGAGGGGTTGAGCCCCATCAGTTACCCTACAACCTCATCCTGAGGGGTTGAGCCCCATCAGTTACCCTACAACCTCATCCTGAGGGGTTGAGCCCCATCAGTTACCCTACAACCTCATCCTGAGGGGTTGAGCCCCATCAGTTACCCTACAACCTCATCCTGAGGGGGTACAACCTCATGAGCCCCATCAGTTACCCTACAACCTCATCCTGAGGGGGCCCCATCAGTTACCCTACAACCTCATCCTGAGGGGTACAACCTCATCCTGAGCCCCATCAGTTAGCCCCTCAGTTAACCTCATCCTGAGGGGTTGAGCCCCATCAGTTACCCTACAGCCCCATCCTCATCCTGAGGGGTTGAGCCCCATCAGTTACCCTACAACCTCATCCTGAGGGGTTGAGCCCCATCAGTTACCCTACAACCTCATCCTGAGGGGTTGAGCCCCATCAGTTACCCTACAACCTCATCCTGAGGGGTTGAGCCCCATCAGTTACCCTACAACCTCATCCTGAGGGGTTGAGCCCCATCAGTTACCCTACAACCTCATCCTGAGGGGTTGAGCCCCATCAGTTACCCTACAACCTCATCCTGAGGGGCTCATCCTGAGGGGTTGAGCCCCATCAGTTACCCTACAACCTCATCCTCAGCCCCATCAGTTACCCTACAACCTCATCCTGAGGGGTTGAGCCCCATCAGTTACCCTACAACCTCATCCTGAGGCAACCTCATCCTGAGGGGTTGAGCCCCATCAGTTACCCTACAACCTCATCCTGAGAGGTTGAGCCCCATCAGTTACCCTACAACCTCATCCTGAGGGGTTGAGCCCCATCAGTTACCCTACAACCTCATCCTGAGGGGTTGAGCCCCATCAGTTACCCTACAACCTCATCCTGAGGGGTTGAGCCCCATCAGTTACCCTACAACCTCATCCTGAGGGGTTGAGCCCCATCAGTTACCCTACAACCTCATCCTGAGGGGTTGAGCCCCATCAGTTACCCTACAACCTCATCCTGAGGGGTTGAGCCCCATCAGTTACCCTACAACCTCATCCTGAGGGGTTGAGCCCCATCAGTTACCCTACAACCTCATCCTGAGGGGTTGAGCCCCATCAGTTACCCTACAACCTCATCCTGAGGGGTTGAGCCCCATCAGTTTACAACCTCATCCTGAGGGGTTGAGCCCTCATCCTGAGGGGTTGAGCCCCATCAGTTACCCTAACCTCATCCTGAGGGGTTGAGCCCCATCAGTTACCCTACAACCTCATCCTGAGGGGTTGAGCCCCATCAGTTACCCTACAACCTCATCCTGAGGGGGGGTTCCTGAGGGGTTAAGCCCCATCAGTTACCCTACAACCTCATCCTGAGGGGTTGAGCCCCATCAGTTACCCTACCTCATCCTGAGGGGTTGAGCCCCATCAGTTACCCTACAACCTCACAGTTACCCTCAACCTCATCCTGAGGGGTTGAGCCCCATCAGTTACCCTACAACCTCATCCTGAGGGGTTGAGCCTCATCAGTTACCCTACAACCTCATCCTGAGGGGTTGAGCCCCATCAGTTACCCTACAACCTCATCCTGAGGGGTTGAGCCCCATCAGTTACCCTACAACCTCATCCTGAGGGGTTGAGCCCCATCAGTTACCCTACAACCTCATCCTGAGGGGTTGAGCCCCATCAGTTACCCTACAACCTCATCCTGAGGGGTTGAGCCCCATCAGGTTGAGCCCCTACAACCTCATCCTGAGGGTTGAGCCCCATCAGTTACCCTACAACCTCATCCTGAGGGGTTGAGCCCCATCAGTTACCCTACAACCTCATCCTGAGGGGTTGAGCCCCATCAGTTACCCTACAACCTCATCCTGAGGGGTTGAGCCCCATCAGTTACCCTACAACCTCATCCTGAGGGGTTGAGCCCCATCAGTTACCCTACAACCTCATCCTGAGGGGTTGAGCCCCATCAGTTACCCTACAACCTCATCCTGAGGGGTTGAGGCCCCATCAGTTACCCTACAACCTCATCCTGAGGGTTGAGCCCCATCAGTTACCCTACAACCTCATCCTGAGGGGTTGAGCCCCATCAGTTACCCTACAACCTCATCCTGAGGGGTTGAGCCCCATCAGTTACCCTACAACCTCATCCTGAGGGGTTGAGCCCCATCAGTTACCCTACAACCTCATCCTGAGGGGTTGAGCCCCATCAGTTACCCTACAACCTCATCCTGAGGGGTTGAGCCCCATCAGTTACCCTACAACCTCATCCTGAGGGGTTGAGCCCCATCAGTTACCCTACAACCTCATCCTGAGGGGGTTGAGCCCCATCAGTTACCCTACAACCTCATCCTGAGGGGTTGAGCCCCATCAGTTACCCTACAACCTCATCCTGAGGGGTTGAGCCCCATCAGTTACCCTACAACCTCATCCTGAGGGGTTGAGCCCCATCAGTTACCCTACAACCTCATCCTGAGGGGTTGAGCCCCATCAGTTACCCTACAACCTCATCCTGAGGGGTTGAGCCCCATCAGTTACCCTACAACCTTACCTCATCCTGAGGGGTTGAGTGTTACCCTACAACCTCATCCTGAGGGGTTGAGCCCCATCGGTTGCCAGCCCCATCAGTTACCCTACAACCTCATCCTGAGGGGTTGAGCCCCATCAGTTACCCTACAACCTCATCCTGAGGGGTTGAGCCCCATCAGTTACCCTACAACCTCATCCTGAGGGGTTGAGCCCCATCAGTTACCCTACAACCTCATCCTGAGGGGTTGAGCCCCATCCCCTACAACCTCATCCTGAGGGGTTGAGCCCCATCAGTTACCCTACAACCTCATCCTGAGGGGTTGAGCCCCATCAGTTACCCTACAACCTCATCCTGAGGGGTTGAGCCCCATCAGTTACCCTACAACCTCATCCTGAGGGGTTGAGCCCCATCAGTTACCCTACAACCTCATCCTGAGGGGTTGAGCCCCATCAGTTACCCTACAACCTCATCCTGGGGTTGAGCCCCATCAGTTACCCTACAACCTCATCCTGAGGGGTTGAGCCCCATCAGTTACCCTACAACCTCATCCTGAGGGGTTGAGCCCCATCAGTTACCCTACAACCTCATCCTGAGGGGTTGAGCCCCATCAGTTACCCTACAACCTCATCCTGAGGGGTTGAGCCCCATCAGTTACCCTACAACCTCATCCTGAGGGGTTGAGCCCCATCAGTTACCCTACAACCTCATCCTGAGGGGTTGAGCCCCATCAGTTACCCTACACCTCATCCCTCATCCTGAGGGGTTGAGCCCCATCAGTTACCCTACAACCTCATCCTGAGGGGTTGAGCCCCATCAGTTCACCTCATCCTGAGGGGTTGAGCCCCATCAGTTACCCTACAACCTCATCCTGAGGGGTTGAGCCCCATCAGTTACCCTACAACCTCATCCTGAGGGGTTGAGCCCCATCAGTTACCCTACAACCTCATCCTGAGGGGTTGAGCCCCATCAGTTACCCTACAACCTCATCCTGAGGGGTTGAGCCCCATCAGTTACCCTACAACCTCATCCTGAGGGGTTGAGCCCCATCAGTTACCCTACAACCTCATCCTGAGGGGTTGAGCCCCATCAGTTACCCTACAACCTCATCCTGAGGGGTTGAGCCCCATCAGTTACCCTACAACCTCATCCTGAGGGGTTGAGCCCCATCAGTTACCCTACAACCTCATCCTGGGGTTGAGCCCCATCAGTTACCCTACAACCTCATCCTGAGGGGTTGAGCCCCATCAGTTACCCTACAACCTCATCCTGGGGGTTGAGCCCCATCAGTTACCCTACAACCTCATCCTGAGGGTTGAGCCCCATCAGTTACCCTACCCAACCTCATCCTGAGGGGTTGAGCCCCATCAGTTACCCTACAACCTCATCCTGAGGGGTTGAGCCCCATCAGTTACCCTACAACCTCATCCTGAGGGGTTGAGCCCCATCAGTTACCCTACAACCTCATCCTGAGGGGTTGAGCCCCATCAGTTACCCTACAACCTCATCCTGAGGGGTTGAGCCCCATCAGTTACCCTACAACCTCATCCTGAGGGGTTGAGCCCCATCAGTTACCCTACAACCTCATCCTGAGGGGTTGAGCCCCATCAGTTACCCTACAACCTCATCCTGAGGGGTTGAGCCCCATCAGTTACCCTACAACCTCATCCTGAGGGGTTGAGCCCCATCAGTTACCCTACAACCTCATCCTGAGGGGTTGAGCCCCATCAGTTACCCTACAACCTCATCCTGAGGGGTTGAGCCCCATCAGTTACCCTACAACCTCATCCTGAGGGGTTGAGCCCCATCAGGCCCTACAACCTCATTGAGGGAGCCCCATCAGTTACCCTCACAACCTCATCCTGAGGGGTTGAGCCCCATCAGTTACCCTACAACCTCATCCTGAGGGGTTGAGCCCCATCAGTTACCCTACAACCTCATGAGCCCTGTTACCCTACAACCTCATCCTGGGGGTTGAGCCCCATCAGTTACCCTACAACCTCATCCTGAGGGGGTTGAGCCCCATCAGTTACCCTACAACCTCATCCTGAGGGGTTGAGCCCCATCAGTTACCCTACAGCCCCATCAGTTACCCTACAACCTCATCCTGAGGGGGTTGGCCCCATCAGTTACCCTACAAGCCCTCATCCTGAGGGGTTGAGCCCCATCAGTTACCCTACAACCTCATCCTGAGGGGTTGAGCCCCATCAGTTACCCTACAACCTCATCCTGAGGGGTTGAGCCCCATCAGTTACCCTACAACCTCATCCTGAGGGGTTGAGCCCCATCAGTTACCCTACAACCTCATCCTGAGGGGTTGAGCCCCATCAGTTACCCCAACCTCATCCTGAGGGGTTAGCCCCATCAGTTACCCTACAACCTCATCCTGAGGGGTTGAGCCCCATCAGTTACCCTACAACCTCATCCTGAGGGGTTGAGCCCCATCAGTTACCCTACAACCTCATCCTGAGGGGTTGAGCCCCATCAGTTACCCTACAACCTCATCCTGAGGGGTCGAGCCCCATCAGTTACCCTACAACCTCATCCTGAGGGGTTGAGCCCCATCAGTTACCCTACAACCTCATCCTGAGGGGTTGAGCCCCATCAGTTACCCTACAACCTCATCCTGAGGCAACCTCATCCTGAGGGGTTGAGCCCCATCAGTTACCCTACAACCTCATCCTGAGAGGTTGAGCCCCATCAGTTACCCTACAACCTCATCCTGAGGGGTTGAGCCCCATCAGTTACCCTACAACCTCATCCTGAGGGGTTGAGCCCCCATCATCCTTCATCCTGAGGGGTTGAGCCCCATCAACAACCTCATCCTGAGGGGTTGAGCCCCATCAGTTACCCTACAACCTCATCCTGAGGGGTTGAGCCCCATCAGTTACCCTACAACCTCATCCTGAGGGGTTGAGCCCCATCAGTTACCCTACAACCTCATCCTGAGGGGTTGAGCCCCATCAGTTACCCTACAACCTCATCCTGAGGGGTTGAGCCCCATCAGTTACCCTACAACCTCATCCTGAGGGGGGCCCCATCAGTTGAGCCTCATCCTGAGGGGTTAGCCCCATCAGTTACCCTACAACCTCATCCTGAGGGGTTGAGCCCCATCAGTTACCCTACAACCTCATCCTGAGGGGTTGAGCCCCATCAGTTACCCTACAACCTCATCCTGAGGGGTTGAGCCCCATCAGTTACCCTACAACCTCATCCTGAGGGGTTGAGCCCCATCAGTTACCCTACAACCTCATCCTGAGGGGTTGAGCCCCATCAGTTACCCTACCCAACCTCATCCTGAGGGGTTGAGCCCCATGTTAGCCCTCATCCTGAGGGGTTGAGCCCCATCAGTTACCCTACAACCTCATCCTGAGGGGTTGAGCCCCATCAGTTACCCTACAACCTCATCCTGAGGGGTTGAGCCCCATCAGTTACCCTACAACCTCATCCTGAGGGGTTGAGCCCCATCAGTTACCCTACAACCTCATCCTGAGGGGTTGAGCCCCATCAGTTACCCTACAACCTCATCCTGAGGGGGAGCCCCATCAGCCCCATCCTGTTACCCTACCCTACAACCTCATCCTGAGGGGTTGAGCCCCATCAGTTACCCTACAACCTCATCCTGAGGGGTTGAGCCCCATCAGTTACCCTACAACCTCATCCTGAGGGTTGAGCCCCATCAGTTACCCTACAACCTCATCCTGAGGGGTTGAGCCCCATCAGTTACCCTACAACCTCATCCTGAGGGGTCGAGCCCCATCAGTTACCCTACAACCTCATCCTGAGGGGTTGAGCCCCATCAGTTACCCTACAACCTCATCCTGAGGGGTTGAGCCCCATCAGTTACCCCCTCATCCTGAAGCCCCATCATCCTGAGGGGTCATGAGCCCCATCAGTTACCCTACAACCTCATCCTGAGGGGTTGAGCCCCATCAGTTACCCAGCAACCTCATCCTGAGGGGTTGAGCCCCATCAGTTACCCTACAACCTCATCCTGAGGGGTTGAGCCCCATCAGTTACCCTACAACCTCATCCTGAGGGGTTGAGCCCCATCAGTTACCCTACAACCTCATCCTGAGGGGTTGAGCCCCATCAGTTACCCTACAACCTCATCCTGAGGGGTTGAGCCCCATCAGTTACCCTACAACCTCATCCTGAGGGGTTGAGCCCCATCAGTTACCCTACAACCTCATCCTGAGGGGTTGAGCCCCATCAGTTACCCTACAACCTCATCCTGAGGGGTTGAGCCCCATCAGTTACCCTACAACCTCATCCTGAGGGGTTGAGCCCCATCAGTTACCCTACAACCTCATCCTGAGGTTGAGCCCCATCAGTCCTGAGCCCCATCAGTTACCCTACAACCTCATCCTGAGGGGTTGAGCCCCATCAGTTACCCTACAACCTCATCCTGAGGGGTTGAGCCCCATCAGTTACCCTACAACCTCATCCTGAGGGGTTGAGCCCCATCAGTTACCCTACAACCTCATCCTGAGGGGTTGAGCCCCATCACCCTACAACCTCATCCTGAGGGGTTGAGCCCCATCAGTTACCCTACAACCTCATCCTGAGGGGTTGAGCCCCATCAGTTACCCTACAACCTCATCCTGAGGGGTTGAGCCCCATCAGTTACCCTACAACCTCATCCTGAGGGGTTGAGCCCCATCAGTTACCCTACAACCTCATCCTGAGGGGTTGAGCCCCATCAGTTACCCTACAACCTCATCCTGAGGGGTTGAGCCCCATCAGTTACCCTACAACCTCATCCTGAGGGGTTGAGCCCCATCAGTTACCCTACAACCTCATCCTGAGGGGTTGAGCCCCATCAGTTACCCTACAACCTCATCCTGAGGGGTTGAGCCCCATCAGTTACCCTACAACCTCATCCTGAGGGGTTGAGCCCCATCAGTTACCCTACAACCTCATCCTGAGGGGTTGAGCCCCATCAGTTACCCTACAACCTCATCCTGAGGGGTTGAGCCCCATCAGTTACCCTACAACCTCATCCTGAGGGGTTGAGCCCCATCAGTTACCCTACAACCTCATCCTGAGGGGTTGAGGGGAGCCCCATCAGTTACCCTACAACCTCATCCTGAGGGGTTGAGCCCCATCAGTTACCCTACAACCTCATCCTGAGGGGTTGAGCCCCATCAGTTACCCTACAACCTGCCCCATCAGTTACCCTACAACCTCATCCTGAGGGGTTGAGCCCCATCAGTTACCCTACAACCTCATCCTGAGGGGTTGAGCCCCATCAGTTACCCTACAACCTCATCCTGAGGGGGTGAGCCCCATCAGTTACCCTACAACCTCATCCTGAGGGGTTGAGCCCCATCAGTTACCCTACAACCTCATCCTGAGGGGTTGAGCCCCATCAGTTACCCTACAACCTCATCCTGAGGGTTGAGCCCCATCAGTTACCCTACAACCTCATCCTGAGGGGTTGAGCCCCATCAGTTACCCTACAACCTCATCCTGAGGGGTTGAGCCCCATCAGTTACCCTACAACCTCATCCTGAGGGGTTGAGCCCCATCAGTTACCCTACAACCTCATCCTGAGGGGTTGAGCCCCATCAGTTACCCTCAGTTACCCTCACCTCATCCTGAGGGGTTGAGCCCCATCAGTTACCCTACAACCTCATCCCATCAGTTACCCTACAACCTCATCCTGAGGGGTTGAGCCCCATCAGTTACCCTACAACCTCATCCTGAGGGGTTGAGCCCCATCAGTTACCCTACAACCTCATCCTGAGGGGTTGAGCCCCATCAGTTACCCTACAACCTCATCCTGAGGGTTACCCTACAACCTCATCCTGAGCCCCATCAGTTACCCTACAACCTCATCCTGAGGGGTTCATCCAGGGGTTGAGCCCCATCAGTTACCCTACAACCTCATCCTGGGGTTGAGCCCCATCAGTTACCCTACAACCTCATCCTGAGGGGTTGAGCCCCATCAGTTACCCTACAACCTCATCCTGAGGGGTTGAGCCCCATCAGTTACCCTACAACCTCATCCTGAGGGGTTGAGCCCCATCAGTTACCCTACAACCTCATCCTGGGGTTGAGCCCCATCAGCCCCACCTCAACAACCTCATCCTGAGGGGTTGAGCCCCATCAGTTACCCTACAACCTCATCCTGAGGGGTTGAGCCCCATCAGTTACCCTACAACCTCATCCTGAGGGGTTGAGCCCCATCAGTTACCCTACACAACCTCATCCTGAGGGGTTGAGCCCCATCAGTTACCCTACAACCTCATCCTGAGGGGTTGAGCCCCATCAGTTACCCTACAACCTCATCCTGAGGGGTTGAGCCCCATCAGTTACCCTACAACCTCATCCTGAGGGGTTGAGCCCCATCAGTTACCCTACAACCTCATCCTGAGGGGTTGAGCCCCATCAGTTACCCTACAACCTCATCCTGAGGGGTTGAGCCCCATCAGTTACCCTACAACCTCATCCTGAGGGGTTGAGCCCCATCAGTTACCCTACAACCTCATCCTGAGGGGTTGAGCCCCATCAGTTACCCTACAACCTCATCCTGAGGGGTTGAGCCCCATCAGTTACCCTACAACCTCATCCTGAGGGGTTGAGCCCCATCAGTTACCCTACAACCTTACCTCATCCTGAGGGGTTGAGAGCCCCATCAGTTACCCTACAACCTCATCCTGAGGGGAGTTAGCCCCCCATCAGTTACCCTACAACCTCATCCTGAGGGGTTGAGCCCCATCAGTTACCCTACAACCTCATCCTGAGGGGTTGAGCCCCATCAGTTACCCTACAACCTCATCCTGAGGGGTTGAGCCCCATCAGTTACCCTACAACCTCATCCTGAGGGGTTGAGCCCCATCAGTTACCCTACAACCTCATCCTGAGGGGTTGAGCCCCATCAGTTACCCTACAACCTCATCCTGAGGGGTTGAGCCCCATCAGTTACCCTACAACCTCATCCTGAGGGGTTGAGCCCCATCAGTTACCCTACAGCCCCTCATCCTGAGGGTTGAGCCCCATCAGTTACCCTACAACCTCATCCTGAGGGGTTGGCCCCATCAGTTACCCTACAACCTCATCCTGAGCCCCATCAGTTACCCTACAACCTCATCCTGAGGGGGAGCCCCATCAGTTAGCCCTCATCCAGTTGAGCCCCATCAGTTACCCTACAACCTCATCCTGAGGGGTTGAGCCCCATCAGTTACCCTACAACCTCATCCTGAGGGGTTGAGCCCCATCAGTTACCCTACAACCTCATCCTGAGGGGTTGAGCCCCATCAGTTACCCTCACAACCAGTTCACCTCCTGAGGGGTTGAGCCCCATCAGGTTTACCCTACAACCTCATCCTGAGGGGTTGAGCCCCATCAGTTACCCTACAACCTCATCCTGAGGGGTTGAGCCCCATCAGTTACCCTACAACCTCATCCTGAGGGGTTGAGCCCCATCAGTTACCCTACAACCTCATCCTGAGGGGTTGAGCCCCATCAGTTACCCTACAACCTCATCCTGAGCCCCATCAGTTACCCTACAACCTCATCCTGAGGGGTTGAGCCCCATCAGTTACCCTACAACCTCATCCTGAGGGGTTGAGCCCCATCAGTTACCCTACAACCTCATCCTGAGGGGTTGAGCCCCATCAGTTACCCTACAACCTCATCCTGAGGGGTTGAGCCCCATCAGTTACCCTACAACCTCATCCAAGCCCCATCAGTTACCCTACAACCTCATCCTGAGGGGTTGAGCCCCATCAGTTACCCTACAACCTCATCCTGAGGGGTTGAGCCCCATCAGTTACCCTACAACCTCATCCTGAGGGGTTGGCCCCATCAGTTACCCCCTCAGCCCCATCAGTTACCCATCCTGAGGGGTGAGCCCCATCAGTTACCCTACAACCTCATCCTGAGGGGGTTGAGCCCCATCAGTTACCCTACAACCTCATCCTGAGGGTTGAGCCCCATGAGCCCCATCAGTTACCCTACAACCTCATCCTGAGGGTTGAGCCCCATCAGTTACCCTACAACCTCATCCTGGGGGTTGAGCCCCATCAGTTACCCTACAACCTCATCCTGGGGTTGAGCCCCATCAGTTACCCTACAACCTCATCCTGAGGGGTTGAGCCCCATCAGTTACCCTACAACCTCATCCTGAGGGTTGAGCCCCATCAGTTACCCTACAACCTCATCCTGAGGGTTGAGCCCCATCAGTTACCCTACAACCTCATCCTGAGGGGTTGAGCCCCATCAGTTACCCTACAACCTCATCCTGAGGGGTTGAGCCCCATCAGTTACCCTACCTCATCCCTCATCCTGGGGTTGAGCCCCATCAGTTACCCTACAACCTCATCCTGAGGGGTTGAGCCCCATCAGTTACCCTACAACCTCATCCTGAGGGGTTGAGCCCCATCCAGTTACCCTACAAGGGGTTGAGCCCCATCAGTTACCCTACAACCTCATCCTGAGGGGTTGAGCCCCATCAGTTACCCTACAACCTCATCCTGAGGGGTTGAGCCCCATCAGTTACCCTACAACCTCATCCTGAGGGGTTGAGCCCCATCAGTTACCCTACAACCTCATCCTGAGGGGTTGAGCCCCATCAGTTACCCTACAACCTCATCCTGAGGGGTTGAGCCCCATCAGTTACCCTACAACCTCATCCTGAGGGGATGAGCCCATCGGTTACCCTACAACCTCATCCTGAGGGGTTGAGCCCCATCAGTTACCCTACAACCTCATCCTGAGGGGTTGAGCCCCATCAGTTACCCTACAACCTCATCCTGAGGGGTTGAGCCCCATCAGTTACCCTACAACCTCATCCTGAGGGGTTGAGCCCCATCAGTTACCCTACAACCTCATCCTGAGGGGTTGAGCCCCATCAGTTACCCTACAACCTCATCCTGAGGGGTTGAGCCCCATCAGTTACCCTACAACCTCATCCTGAGGGGTTGAGCCCCATCAGTTACCCTACAACCTCATCCTGAGGGCCCCATCAGTCATCCTGAGGGGAGCCCCATCAGTTACCCTACAACCTCATCCTGAGGGGTTGAGCCCCATCAGTTACCCTACAACCTCATCCTGAGGGGTTGAGCCCCATCAGTTACCCTACAACCTCATCCTGAGGGGGGGTTGAGCCCCATCAGTTACCCTACAACCTCATCCTGAGGGGTTGAGCCCCATCAGTTACCCTACAACCTCATCCTGAGGGTTGAGCCCCATCAGTTACCCTACAACCTCATCCTGAGGGGTTGAGCCCCATCAGTTACCCTACAACCTCATCCTGGGGTGAGCCCCATCAGGCCCCATCAGTTACCCTACAACCTCATCCTGAGGGGTTGAGCCCCATCAGTTACCCTACAACCTCATCCTGAGGGGTTGAGCCCCATCAGTTACCCTACAACCTCATCCTGAGGGGTTGAGCCCCATCAGTTACCCTACAACCTCATCCTGAGGGGTTGAGCCCCATCAGTTACCCTACAACCTCATCCTGAGGGGTTGAGCCCCATCAGTTACCCTACAACCTCATCCTGAGGGGTTGAGCCCCATCAGTTACCCTACAACCTCATCCTGAGGGGTTGAGCCCCATCAGTTACCCTACAACCTCATCCTGAGGGGTTGAGCCCCATCAGTTACCCTACAACCTTACCTCATCCTGAGGGGTTGAGCCCCATCAGTTACCCTACAACCTCATCCTGAGGGGTTGAGCCCCATCAGTTACCCTACAACCTCATCCTGAGGGGTTGAGCCCCATCAGTTACCCTACAACCTCATCCTGAGGGGTTGAGCCCCATCAGTTACCTACAACCTCATCCTACAGCCCCATCAGTTACCCTACAACCTCATCCTGAGGGGTTGAGCCCATCAGTTACCCTACAACCTCATCCTGGGGTTAGCCCCATCAGTTACCCTACAACCTCATCCTGAGGGTTGAGCCCCATCAGTTACCCTACAACCTCATCCTGAGGGGTTGAGCCCCATCAGTTACCCTACAACCTCATCCTGAGGGGTTGAGCCCCATCAGTTACCCTACAACCTCATCCTGAGGGGTTGAGCCCCATCAGTTACCCTACAACCTCATCCTGAGGGTTACCCTACAACCTTGAGCCCCATCAGTTACCCTACAACCTCATCCTGAGGTTACCCTACAACCTCATCCTTGAGCCCCATCAGTTACCCTACAACCTCATCCTGAGGGTTGAGCCCCATCAGTTACCCTACAACCTCATCCTGAGGGGTTGAGCCCCATCAGTTACCCTACAACCTCATCCTGAGGGGTTGAGCCCCATCAGTTACCCTACAACCTCATCTGAGGGTTCAGTTACCCTACAACCTCATCCTGAGGGGTTGAGCCCCATCAGTTACCCTACAACCTCATCCTGAGGGGTTGAGCCCCATCAGTTACCCTACAACCTCATCCTGAGGGCCCCATCAGTTACCCTACAACCTCATCCTGAGGGGTTGAGCCCCATCAGTTACCCTACAACCTCATCCTGAGGGGTTGAGCCCCATCAGTTACCCCCTCACAAGCCCCTCACCTCCTGAGGGGGGGTTGAGCCCCATCAGTTACCCTACAACCTCATCCTGAGGGGTTGAGCCCCATCAGTTACCCTACAACCTCATCCTGAGGGGTTCAGTTACCCTACAACCTCATCCTGAGCCCCATCAGTTACCCTACAACCTCATCCTGAGGGGTTGAGCCCCATCAGTTACCCTACAACCTCATCCTGAGGGGTTGAGCCCCATCAGTTACCCTACAACCTCATCCTGAGGGGTTGAGCCCCATCAGTTACCCTACAACCTCATCCTGAGGGGTTGAGCCCCATCAGTTACCCTACAACCTCATCCTGAGGGGTTGAGCCCCATCAGTTACCCTACAACCTCATCCTGAGGGGTTGAGCCCCATCAGTTACCCTACAACCTCATCCTGAGGGGGGCCCCATCAGTTACCCTACAACCTCATCCTGAGGGGTTGAGCCCCATCAGTTACCCTACAACCTCATCCATGAGCCCCATCAGTTACCCTACAACCTCATCCTGAGGGTTGAGCCCCATCAGTTACCCTACAACCTCATCCTGAGGGGTTGAGCCCCATCAGTTACCCTACAACCTCATCCTGAGGGGTTGAGCCCCATCAGTTACCCTACAACCTCATCCTGAGGGGTTGAGCCCCATCAGTTACTCCTACAGCCCCTCATCCTGATCCTGGGGTTGAGCCCCATCAGTTACCCTACAACCTCATCCTGAGGGGTTGAGCCCCATCAGTTACCCTACAACCTCATCCTGAGGGGTTGAGCCCCATCAGTTACCCTACAACCTCATCCAAGCCCCATCAGTTACCCTACAACCTCATCCTGGGGTTGAGCCCCATCAGTTACCCTACAACCTCATCCTGAGGGGTTGAGAGCCCCATCAGTTACCCTACAACCTCATCCTGAGGGGTTGAGCCCCATCAGTTACCCTACAACCTCATCCTGAGGGGTTGAGCCCCATCAGTTACCCTACAACCTCATCCTGAGGGGTTGAGCCCCATCAGTTACCCTGACCTCATCCTGAGGGGTTGAGCCCCATCAGTTACCCTACAACCTCATCCTGAGGGGTTGAGCCCCATCAGTTACCCTACAACCTCATCCTGAGGGGTTGAGCCCCATCAGTTACCCTACAACCTCATCCTGAGGGGTTGAGTTACCCCCCATCAGCCCCATCAGGTTACCCTACAACCTCATCCTGAGGGGTTGAGCCCCATCAGTTACCCTACAACCTCATCCTGAGGGGTTGAGCCCCATCAGTTACCCTACAACCTCATCCTGAGGGGTTGAGCCCCATCAGTTACCCTACAACCTCATCCTGAGGGTTGAGCCCCATCAGTTACCCTACAACCTCATCCTGAGGGGAGCCCCATCAGTTACCCTACAACCTCATCCTGAGGGGTTGAGCCCCATCAGTTACCCTACAACCTCATCCTGAGGGTCGAGCCCCATCAGTTACCCTACAACCTCATCCTGAGCCCCATCAGTTACCCTACAACCTCATCCTGAGGGGTTGAGCCCCATCAGTTACCCTACAACCTCATCCTGAGGGGTTGAGCCCCATCAGTTACCCTACAACCTCATCCTGAGGGGTTGAGCCCCATCAGTTACCCTACAACCTCATCCTGAGGGGTTGAGCCCCATCAGTTACCCTACAACCTCATCCTGAGGGTTGAGCCCCATCAGTTACCCTACAACCTCATCCTGAGGGGTTGAGCCCCATCAGTTACCCTACAACCTCATCCTGAGGGGTTGAGCCCCATCAGTTACCCTACAACCTCATCCTGAGGGGTTGAGCCCCATCAGTTACCCTACAACCTCATCCTGAGGGGTTGAGCCCCATCAGTTACCCTACAACCTCATCCTGAGGGGTTGAGCCCCATCAGTTACCCTACAGCCCCTCATACAACCTCTGAGGGGTTGAGCCCCATCAGTTACCCTACAACCTCATCCTGATCCTGAGGGGTTGAGCCCCATCAGTTACCCTACAACCTCATCCTGAGGGGTTGAGCCCCATCAGTTACCCTACAACCTCATCCTGAGGGGTTGAGCCCCATCAGTTACCCTACAACCTCATCCTGAGGGGTTGAGCCCCATCAGTTACCCTACCCAACCTCATCCTGAGGGGTTGAGCCCCATCAGTTACCCTACAACCTCATCCTGAGGGGTTGAGCCCCATCAGTTACCCTACAACCTCATCCTGAGGGGTTGAGCCCCATCAGTTACCCTACAACCTCATCCTGAGGGGTTGAGCCCCATCAGTTACCCTACAACCTCATCCTGAGGGGTTGAGCCCCATCAGTTACCCTACAACCTCATCCTGAGGGGGGGAGCCCCATCAGTTACCCTACAACCTCATCCTGAGGAGGGGTTGAGCCCCATCAGTTACCCTACAACCTCATCCTGAGGGGTTGAGCCCCATCAGTTCATCCCCTACAACCCTCACCTCATCCTGGGGTTGAGCCCCATCAGTTACCCTACAACCTCATCCTGAGGGGTTGAGCCCCATCAGTTACCCTACAACCTCATCCTGAGGGGTTGAGCCCCATCAGTTACCCTACAACCTCATCCTGAGGGGTTGAGCCCCATCAGTTACCCTACAACCTCATCCTGAGGGGTTGAGCCCCATCAGTTACCCTACAACCTCATCCTGAGGGGTTGAGCCCCATCAGTTACCCTACAACCTCATCCTGAGGGGTTGAGCCCCATCAGTTACCCTACAACCTCATCCTGAGGGGATGAGCCCCATCAGTTACCCTACAACCTCATCCTGAGGGGTTGACCCCATCAGTTACCCTACAACCTCATCCTGAGGGGTTGAGCCCCATCAGTTACCCTACAACCTCATCCTGAGGGTTGAGCCCCATCAGTTACCCTACAACCTCATCCTGAGGGGTTGAGCCCCATCAGATACCCTACAACCTCATCCTGAGGGGTTGAGCCCCATCAGTTACCCTACAACCTCATCCTGAGGGGTTGAACCCCATCAGTTACCCTACAACCTCATCCTGAGGGGTTGAGCCCCATCAGTTACCCTACAACCTCATCCTGAGGGGTTGAGCCCCATCAGTTACCCTACAACCTCATCCTTGAGCCCCATCAGTTACCCTACAACCTCATCCTGAGGGGTTGAGCCCCATCAGTTACCCTACAACCTCATCCTGAGGGGTTGAGCCCCATCAGTTACCCTACAACCTCATCCTGAGGGGTTGAGCCCCATCAGTTACCCTACAACCTCATCCTGAGGGGTTGAGCCCCATCAGTTACCCTACAACCTCATCCTGAGGGGTTGAGCCCCATCAGTTACCCTACAACCTCATCCTGAGGGGTTGAGCCCCATCAGTTACCCTACAACCTCATCCTGAGGGGTTACCCTACAACCTCATCCTGAGCCCCATCAGTTACCCTACAACCTCATCCTGAGGGGTTGAGCCCCATCAGTTACATCCTGAGCCCCACAACCCTCACCTCATCCTGAGGGGTTGAGCCCCATCAGTTACCCTACAACCTCATCCTGAGGGGTTGAGCCCCATCAGTTACCCTACAACCTCATCCTGAGGGGTTGAGCCCCATCAGTTACCCTACAACCCTCATCCTACACCTCATCCTGGGGTTGAGCCCCATCAGTTACCCTACAACCTCATCCAACCCCTCATCCTCCTGAGGGGTTGAGCCCCATCAGTTACCCTACAACCTCATCCTGAGGGGTTGAGCCCCATCAGTTACCCTACAACCTCATCCTGAGGGGTTGAGCCCCATCAGTTACCCTACAACCTCATCCTGAGGGGTTGAGCCCCATCAGTTACCCTACAACCTCATCCTGAGGGGTTGAGCCCCATCAGTTACCCTACAACCTCATCCTGGGGTTGAGCCCCATCAGTTACCCTACAACCTCATCCTGAGGGGTTGAGCCCCATCAGTTACCCTACAACCTCATCCTGAGGGGTTGAGCCCCTCACCCTACAACCTCATCCTGAGGGGTTGAGCCCCATCAGTTACCCTACAACCTCATCCTGAGGGGTTGAGCCCCATCAGTTACCCTACAACCTCATCCTGAGGGGTTGCCCCATCAGTTACCCTACAACCTCATCCTGAGGGGTTGAGCCCCATCAGTTACCCTACAACCTCATCCTGAGGGGTTGAGCCCCATCAGTTACCCTACAACCTCATCCTGAGGGGTTGAGCCCCATCAGTTACCCTACAACCTCATCCTGAGGGGTTGAGCCCCATCAGTTACCCTACAACCTCATCCTGAGGGGTTGAGCCCCATCAGTTACCCTACAACCTCATCCTGAGGGGTTGAGCCCCATCAGTTACCCTACAACCTCATCCTGAGGGGTTGAGCCCCATCAGTTACCCTACAACCTCATCCTGAGGGGTTGAGCCCCATCAGTTACCCTACAACCTCATCCTGAGGGGTTGAGCCCCATCAGTTACCCTACAACCTCATCCTGGGGTTGAGCCCCATCAGTTACCCTAGTTACCCAACCTCATCCTGAGGGGTTGAGCCCCATCAGTTACCCTACAACCTCATCATCCTGTTACCCTACAACCTCATCCTGGGGTTGAGCCCCATCAGTTACCCTACAACCTCATCCTGAGGGGTTGAGCCCCATCAGTTACCCTACAACCTCATCCTGAGGGGTTGAGCCCCATCAGTTACCCTACAACCTCATCCTGAGGGGTTGAGCCCCATCAGTTACCCTACAACCTCATCCTGAGGGGTTGAGCCCCATCAGTTACCCTACAACCTCATCCTGAGGGGTTGGGCCCCATCAGTTACCCTACAACCTTACCTCATCCTGAGGGGTTGAGCCCCATCAGTTACCCTACAACCTCATCCTGAGGGGTTGAGCCCCATCAGTTACCCTACAACCTCATCCTGAGGGGTTGAGCCCCATCAGTTACCCTACAACCTCATCCTGAGGGGTTGAGCCCCATCAGTTACCCTACAACCTCATCCTGAGGGGTTGAGCCCCATCAGTTACCCTACAACCTCATCCAGGGGTTGAGCCCCATCAGTTATCCTCATCCTGAGGGGTTGAGCCCCATCAGTTACCCTACAACCTCATCCTGAGGGGTTGAGCCCCATCAGTTACCCTACAACCTCATCCTGAGGGGTCGAGCCCCATCAGTTACCCTACAACCTCATCCTGAGGGGTCGAGCCCCATCAGTTACCCTACAACCTCATCCTGAGGGGTCGAGCCCCATCAGTTACCCTACAACCTCATCCTGAGGGGTCGAGCCCCATCAGTTACCCTACAACCTCATCCTGAGGGTATGACCCCATCAGTTACCCTACAACCTCATCCTTGAGCCCCATCAGTTACCCTACAACCTCATCCTGAGGGGTTGAGCCCCATCAGTTACCCTACAACCTCATCCTGAGGGGTTGAGCCCCATCAGTACAACCTCCCTACAACCTCATCCTGAGGGGTTGAGCCCCATCAGTTACCCTACAACCTCATCCTGAGGGGTGAGCCCCATCAGTTACCCTACAACCTCATCCTGAGGGGTCGAGCCCCATCAGTTACCCTACAACCTCATCCTGAGGGGTTGAGCCTCATCAGTTACCCTACAACCTCATCCTGAGGGGTCGAGCCCCATCAGTTACCCTACAACCTCATCCCGAGGGGTTTAAGGGCTGTACATTAAAACATCAATGTAACCGTTTGACCTCTGGTCTAATTTAAACTACCGTAGCTCCATTCTTGTGTATTTGAATTCTCATTCCTATTTTCCTATTAGTTTTACTCTGCACCCGTTGGTTAAGGGCTCGTAAAGCAGTTCAAAGTAACACCGGTTGATAATAATAAATACGTAGATTTTTTTGGGGGGGGGGGGGTCCGTTCCTATCGACTCAGGAGGTATACGGACATTTCAATTCTCTTCAATGTTTTTAAAATGAGGAAAATCTGGAATTGGTTTATGTTGTAGGATCCGGATGTTATTAACAGTGATCAGCAGGAGAGAGCAGGATCAGGTGTTAAATAGTGACCAGTTCATTAACAGTGTTGATCAGGTGTTAAATAGTGACCAGTTCATTAACAGTGATGACCAGGTGTTAAATAGTGACCAGTTCATTAACAGTGATGACCAGGACCAGGTGTTAAATAGTGACCAGTTCATTAACAGTGATGACCAGGACCAGGTGTTAAATAGTGACCAGTTCATTAACAGTGATGACCAGGACCAGGTGTTAAATAGTGACCAGTTCATTAACAGTGATGACCAGGTGTTAAATAGTGACCAGTTCATTAACAGTGATGACCAGGTGTTAAATAGTGACCAGTTCATTAACAGTGATGACCAGGTGTTAAATAGTGACCAGTTCATTAACAGTGATGACCAGGACCAGGTGTTAAATAGTGACCAGTTCATTAACAGTGATGATCAGGATCAGGTGTTAAATAGTGACCAGTTCATTAACAGTGATGATCAGGACCAGGTGTTAAATAGTGACCAGTTCATTAACAGTGATGATCAGGACCAGGTGTTAAATAGTGACCAGTTCATTAACAGTGATGATCAGGACCAGGTGTTAAATAGTGACCAGTTCATTAACAGTGATGACCAGGACCAGGTGTTAAATAGTGACCAGTTCATTAACAGTGATGACCAGGTGTTAAATAGTGACCAGTTCATTAACAGTGATGATCAGGACCAGGTGTTAAATAGTGACCAGTTCATTAACAGTGATGACCAGGTGTTAAATAGTGACCAGTTCATTAACAGTGATGACCAGGTGTTAAATAGTGACCAGTTCATTAACAGTGATGACCAGGTGTTAAATAGTGACCAGTTCATTAACAGTGATGACCAGGTGTTAAATAGTGACCAGTTCATTAACAGTGATGATCAGGACCAGGTGTTAAATAGTGACCAGTTCATTAACAGTGATGATCAGGACCAGGTGTTAAATAGTGACCAGTTCATTAACAGTGTTGACCAGGTGTTAAATAGTGACCAGTTCATTAAGATCAGGACCAGGTGTTAAATAGTGACCAGTTCATTAACAGTGATGATCAGGACCAGGTGTTAAATAGTGACCAGTTCATTAACAGTGATGATCAGGACCAGGTGTTAAATAGTGACCAGTTCATTAACAGTGATGATCAGGACCAGGTGTTAAATAGTGACCAGTTCATTAACAGTGATGACCAGGTGTTAAATAGTGACCAGTTCATTAACAGTGATGACCAGGTGTTAAATAGAGACCAGTTCATTAACAGTGATGACCAGGTGTTAAATAGTGACCAGTTCATTAACAGTGATGATCAGGACCAGGTGTTAAATAGTGACCAGTTCATTAACAGTGATGACCAGGTGTTAAATAGTGACCAGTTCATTAACAGTGATGACCAGGTGTTAAATAGTGACCAGTTCATTAACAGTGATGACCAGGTGTTAAATAGTGACCAGTTCATTAACAGTGATGATCAGGACCAGGTGTTAAATAGTGACCAGTTCATTAACAGTGATGACCAGGTGTTAAATAGTGACCAGTTCATTAACAGTGATGATCAGGACCAGGTGTTAAATAGTGACCAGTTCATTAACAGTGTTGATCAGGACCAGGTGTTAAATAGTGACCAGTTCATTAACAGTGTTGATCAGGTGTTAAATAGTGACCAGTTCATTAACAGTGATGACCAGGTGTTAAATAGTGACCAGTTCAATAACAGTGATGACCAGGTGTTAAATAGTGACCAGTTCATTAACAGTGATGACCAGGTGTTAAATAGTGACCAGTTCATTAACAGTGATGACCAGGTGCTAAATAGTGACCAGTTCATTAACAGTGATGACCAGGTGTTAAATAGTGACCAGTTCATTAACAGTGATGATCAGGACCAGGTGTTAAATAGTGACCAGTTCATTAACAGTGATCAGGTGTTAAATAGTGACCAGTTCATTAACAGTGATGACCAGGTGTTAAATAGTGACCAGTTCATTAACAGTGAGGACCAGGTGTTAAATAGTGACCAGTTCATTAACAGTGTTGATCAGGACCAGGTGCTAAATAGTGACCAGTTCATTAAGATCAGGACCAGGTGTTAAATAGTGACCAGTTCATTAACAGTGTTGATCAGGACCAGGTGCTAAATAGTGACCAGTTCATTAAGATCAGGACCAGGTGTTAAATAGTGACCAGTTCATTAACAGTGATGACCAGGTGTTAAATAGTGACCAGTTCATTAACAGTGATGACCAGGTGTTAAATAGTGACCAGTTCATTAACAGTGATGACCAGGTGTTAAATAGAGACCAGTTCATTAACAGTGTTGATCAGGTGTTAAATAGTGACCAGTTCATTAACAGTGATGACCAGGTGTTAAATAGTGACCAGTTCATTAACAGTGATGACCAGGGGTTAAATAGTGACCAGTTCATTAACAGTGATGACCAGGTGTTAAATAGAGACCAGTTCATTAACAGTGTTGATCAGGTGTTAAATAGTGACCAGTTCATTAACAGTGATGACCAGGTGTTAAATAGTGACCAGTTCATTAACAGTGATGATCAGGACCAGGTGTTAAATAGTGACCAGTTCATTAACAGTGATGACCAGGTGTTAAATAGTGACCAGTTCATTAACAGTGATGACCAGGTGTTAAATAGTGACCAGTTCATTAACAGTGATGACCAGGTGTTAAATAGTGACCAGTTCATTAACAGTGATGATCAGGACCAGGTGTTAAATAGTGACCAGTTCATTAACAGTGATGACCAGGTGTTAAATAGTGACCAGTTCATTAACAGTGATGACCAGGTGTTAAATAGTGACCAGTTCATTAACAGTGATGACCAGGTGCTAAATAGTGACCAGTTCATTAACAGTGTTGATCAGGTGTTAAATAGTGACCAGTTCATTAACAGTGATGACCAGGTGTTAAATAGTGACCAGTTCATTAACAGTGATGACCAGGTGTTAAATAGTGACCAGTTCATTAACAGTGATGACCAGGTGTTAAATAGTGACCAGTTCATTAACAGTGATGATCAGGACCAGGTGTTAAATAGTGACCAGTTCATTAACAGTGATGACCAGGTGTTAAATAGTGACCAGTTCATTAACAGTGATGACCAGGTGTTAAATAGTGACCAGTTCATTAACAGTGATGACCAGGTGTTAAATAGTGACCAGTTCATTAACAGTGATGATCAGGACCAGGTGTTAAATAGTGACCAGTTCATTAACAGTGATGACCAGGTGTTAAATAGTGACCAGTTCATTAACAGTGTTGATCAGGTGTTAAATAGTGACCAGTTCATTAACAGTGATGATCAGGACCAGGTGTTAAATAGTGACCAGTTCATTAACAGTGATGACCAGGTGTTAAATAGTGACCAGTTCATTAACAGTGATGATCAGGATCAGGTGTTAAATAGTGACCAGTTTATTAACAGTGATGACCAGGTGTTAAATAGTGACCAGTTCATTAACAGTGATGACCAGGTGTTAAATAGTGACCAGTTCATTAACAGTGATGATCAGGACCAGGTGTTAAATAGTGACCAGTTCATTAACAGTGTTGATCAGGTGTTAAATAGTGACCAGTTCATTAACAGTGATGACCAGGTGTTAAATAGTGACCAGTTCATTAACAGTGTTGACCAGGTGTTAAATAGTGACCAGTTCATTAACAGTGTTGATCAGGTGTTAAATAGTGACCAGTTCATTAACAGTGTTGATCAGGTGTTAAATAGTGACCAGTTCATTAACAGTGATGACCAGGTGTTAAATAGTGACCAGTTCATTAACAGTGTTGATCAGGTGTTAAATAGTGACCAGTTCATTAACAGTGATGATCAGGACCAGGTGTTAAATAGTGACCAGTTCATTAACAGTGATGACCAGGTGTTAAATAGTGACCAGTTCATTAACAGTGATGACCAGGTGTTAAATAGTGACCAGTTCATTAACAGTGATGATCAGGACCAGGTGTTAAATAGTGACCAGTTCATTAACAGTGATGACCAGGTGTTAAATAGTGACCAGTTCATTAACAGTGATGATCAGGACCAGGTGTTAAATAGTGACCAGTTCATTAACAGTGATGACCAGGTGTTAAATAGTGACCAGTTCATTAACAGTGATGATCAGGACCAGGTGTTAAATAGTGACCAGTTCATTAACAGTGTTGATCAGGACCAGGTGTTAAATAGTGACCAGTTCATTAACAGTGTTGATCAGGTGTTAAATAGTGACCAGTTCATTAACAGTGATGACCAGGTGTTAAATAGTGACCAGTTCAATAACAGTGATGACCAGGTGTTAAATAGTGACCAGTTCATTAACAGTGATGACCAGGTGTTAAATAGTGACCAGTTCATTAACAGTGATGACCAGGTGCTAAATAGTGACCAGTTCATTAACAGTGATGACCAGGTGTTAAATAGTGACCAGTTCATTAACAGTGATGATCAGGACCAGGTGTTAAATAGTGACCAGTTCATTAACAGTGATCAGGTGTTAAATAGTGACCAGTTCATTAACAGTGATGACCAGGTGTTAAATAGTGACCAGTTCATTAACAGTGTTGATCAGGACCAGGTGTTAAATAGTGACCAGTTCATTAACAGTGTTGATCAGGTGTTAAATAGTGACCAGTTCATTAACAGTGATGACCAGGTGTTAAATAGTGACCAGTTCAATAACAGTGATGACCAGGTGTTAAATAGTGACCAGTTCATTAACAGTGATGACCAGGTGTTAAATAGTGACCAGTTCATTAACAGTGATGACCAGGTGCTAAATAGTGACCAGTTCATTAACAGTGATGACCAGGTGTTAAATAGTGACCAGTTCATTAACAGTGATGATCAGGACCAGGTGTTAAATAGTGACCAGTTCATTAACAGTGATCAGGTGTTAAATAGTGACCAGTTCATTAACAGTGATGACCAGGTGTTAAATAGTGACCAGTTCATTAACAGTGAGGACCAGGTGTTAAATAGTGACCAGTTCATTAACAGTGTTGATCAGGACCAGGTGCTAAATAGTGACCAGTTCATTAAGATCAGGACCAGGTGTTAAATAGTGACCAGTTCATTAACAGTGTTGATCAGGACCAGGTGCTAAATAGTGACCAGTTCATTAAGATCAGGACCAGGTGTTAAATAGTGACCAGTTCATTAACAGTGATCAGGTGTTAAATAGTGACCAGTTCATTAACAGTGATGACCAGGTGTTAAATAGTGACCAGTTCATTAACAGTGATGACCAGGTGTTAAATAGTGACCAGTTCATTAACAGTGATGACCAGGTGTTAAATAGAGACCAGTTCATTAACAGTGTTGATCAGGTGTTAAATAGTGACCAGTTCATTAACAGTGATGACCAGGTGTTAAATAGTGACCAGTTCATTAACAGTGATGATCAGGACCAGGTGTTAAATAGTGACCAGTTCATTAACAGTGATGACCAGGTGTTAAATAGTGACCAGTTCATTAACAGTGATGACCAGGTGTTAAATAGTGACCAGTTCATTAACAGTGATGACCAGGTGTTAAATAGTGACCAGTTCATTAACAGTGATGATCAGGACCAGGTGTTAAATAGTGACCAGTTCATTAACAGTGATGACCAGGTGTTAAATAGTGACCAGTTCATTAACAGTGATGACCAGGTGTTAAATAGTGACCAGTTCATTAACAGTGATGACCAGGTGCTAAATAGTGACCAGTTCATTAACAGTGTTGATCAGGTGTTAAATAGTGACCAGTTCATTAACAGTGATGACCAGGTGTTAAATAGTGACCAGTTCATTAACAGTGATGACCAGGTGTTAAATAGTGACCAGTTCATTAACAGTGATGACCAGGTGTTAAATAGTGACCAGTTCATTAACAGTGATGATCAGGACCAGGTGTTAAATAGTGACCAGTTCATTAACAGTGATGATCAGGACCAGGTGTTAAATAGTGACCAGTTCATTAACAGTGATGACCAGGTGTTAAATAGTGACCAGTTCATTAACAGTGATGACCAGGTGTTAAATAGTGACCAGTTCATTAACAGTGATGATCAGGACCAGGTGTTAAATAGTGACCAGTTCATTAACAGTGATGACCAGGTGTTAAATAGTGACCAGTTCATTAACAGTGTTGATCAGGTGTTAAATAGTGACCAGTTCATTAACAGTGATGATCAGGACCAGGTGTTAAATAGTGACCAGTTCATTAACAGTGATGACCAGGTGTTAAATAGTGACCAGTTCATTAACAGTGATGATCAGGATCAGGTGTTAAATAGTGACCAGTTTATTAACAGTGATGACCAGGTGTTAAATAGTGACCAGTTCATTAACAGTGATGACCAGGTGTTAAATAGTGACCAGTTCATTAACAGTGATGATCAGGACCAGGTGTTAAATAGTGACCAGTTCATTAACAGTGTTGATCAGGTGTTAAATAGTGACCAGTTCATTAACAGTGATGACCAGGTGTTAAATAGTGACCAGTTCATTAACAGTGTTGACCAGGTGTTAAATAGTGACCAGTTCATTAACAGTGTTGATCAGGTGTTAAATAGTGACCAGTTCATTAACAGTGTTGATCAGGTGTTAAATAGTGACCAGTTCATTAACAGTGATGACCAGGTGTTAAATAGTGACCAGTTCATTAACAGTGTTGATCAGGTGTTAAATAGTGACCAGTTCATTAACAGTGATGATCAGGACCAGGTGTTAAATAGTGACCAGTTCATTAACAGTGATGACCAGGTGTTAAATAGTGACCAGTTCATTAACAGTGATGACCAGGTGTTAAATAGTGACCAGTTCATTAACAGTGATGATCAGGACCAGGTGTTAAATAGTGACCAGTTCATTAACAGTGATGATCAGGACCAGGTGTTAAATAGTGACCAGTTCATTAACAGTGTTGACCAGGTGTTAAATAGTGACCAGTTCATTAACAGTGATGACCAGGTGTTAAATAGTGACCAATTCATTAACAGTGATGATCAGGACCAGGTGTTAAATAGTGACCAGTTCATTAACAGTGATGATCAGGACCAGGTGTTAAATAGTGACCAATTCATTAACAGTGAAAGGTGGTTCCAGGTGAATTAAGAAATCTGATCAATATATAATATAATATATATAATATAATAATATTTACATAATCTACCAAGGTATTTACAACAGGAACAGACATACAGTTTAGAATAGAAATCAAAACCTAAGCCTGAATCAGGCCTACTATAGCAGGTTGGGGTCTACCAGGCTATAACAGGTTGGGGTATACCAGGCTATAACAGGTCGGGGTCTACCAGGCTATAACAGGTTGGGGTCTACCAGGCTATAACAGTCTCCCCACACAGCTCAAATACCTACCAGGCTATAACAGTCTCCCCACACATCTCAAATACCTACCAGGCTATAACAGTCTCCCCACACAGCTCAAATACCTACCAGGCTATAACAGTCTCCCCACACATCTCAAATACCAAACCAACTATAGCAGGTTGGGGTCTACCAGGCTATAACAGGTTGGGTCTACCAGGCTATAACAGTCTCCCCACACAGCTCAAATACCTACCAGGCTATAACAGGTTGGGGTCTACCAGGCTATAACAGGTTGGGGTCTACCAGGCTATAACAGGTTGGGGTCTACCAGGCTATAACAGGTTGGGGTCTACCAGGCTATAACAGGTTGGGGTCTACCAGGCTATAACAGGTTGGGGTCTACCAGGCTATAACAGGCTCTACCAGGCTAGGTTGGGGTCTACCAGGCTATAACAGGTTGGGGTCTACCAGGCTATAGGTTAACCAGGCTATAACAGGTTGGGGTCTACCAGGCTATAACAGGTTGGGGTCTACCAGGCTATAACAGGTTGGGGTCTACCAGGCTATAACAGGTTGGGGTCTACCAGGCTATAACAGGTTGGGGTCTACCAGGCTATAACAGGTTGGGGTCTACCAGGCTATAACAGGTTGGGGTCTACCAGGCTATAACAGGTTGGGGTCTACCAGGCTATAACAGGTTGGGGTCTACCAGGCTATAATAGGTTGGGGTCTACCAGGCTATAATAGGTTGGGGTCTACCAGGCTATAATAGGTTGGGGTCTACCAGGCTATAATAGGTTGGGGTCTACCAGGCTATAATAGGTTGGGGTCTACCAGGCTATAATAGGTTGGGGTCTACCAGGCTATAATAGGTTGGGGTCTACCAGGCTATAATAGGTTGGGGTCTACCAGGCTATAATAGGTTGGGGTCTACCAGGCTATAATAGGTTGGGGTCTACCAGGCTATAACAGGTTGGGGTCTACCAGGCTATCTCCACACAGCTCACATACCACAGATAGAACATCACTCCAGCTCACAGGTGAAACAGACTAAAAGTATTTAGTCAGCCACCAATTGTGCAAGTTCTCACACTTAAAAAAGATGAGAGAGGCCTGTAATTTTCATCATAGATACACTTCAACTATGACAGACAAAATGAGGAAAAAATCCAGAAAATCACATTGTAGGATTTTTAATGAATTTATTTGCAAATTATGATGGAAAATAAGTATTGTGTATATATATATATATATATTCTCAAATAAACTACAGGTAGTTTGAAAACTTGGCCTCATATTTCTGTCATGCTGCTTTGTTGACAATTCAAACCATAATGCACCTCGGGTATTCAGCCAATCAGCAGCCACCACTGCTTCTTTGTATCAAAAACTGTTGTGGGTATTCAGAGGTCATTGGGATTTATTATTTATTTAAGAGTTCAGTGGGTCCTCTTGATGCCAGATAGGAACATGGCCAAAGAGCGTGTGAAACCAAGCGTGCTTCCTAAATAGCACCCTGTTCCCTATATAGTGCACTACTTTAGACCAGAGCCCTATAGAACCCTATTCCCTATATAGTGCACTACATTAGACCAGAGCCCTATAGAACCCTATTCCCTATATATAGTGCACTACTTTTGACCAGAGCCCTATAGAAACCTATTCCCTATATATAGTGCACTACTTTAGACCAGAGCCCTATAGAACCCTATTCCCTATATAGTGCACTACTTGCGTGTGGTATATATAGAGTGGCATTTGGAACACAGTCCTAGAGAGGTAGCTCGTTAGCAGTAGCCGTCACATGAAAACATGTTGCATTGTGGAATCCATCGAAGACCAGCCTCAGCGTCTGACATGCTCAGTCAGCGAGTCCTCTTGATACGTGACAGGAAGTCAGCGAGTCCTCTTGATACGTGACAGGAAGTCAGCGAGTCCTCTTGATACGTGACAGGAAGTCAGCGAGTCCTCTTAATGCGTGACAGGAAGTCAGCGAGTCCTCTTAATGCGTGACAGGAAGTCAGCGAGTCCTCTTAATGCATGACAGGAAGTCAGCGAGTCCTCTTAATGCATGACAGGAAGTCAGCGAGTCAATCAACCAATCAGTGAATCCTCTTGATGCGCGACAGGAACATGGGCCCCCAAGTCTGACCCTGCTGTGGAACCACAAGTAGGCCTAACGAGGGGGTGTGGCCTAACGGGGTGAAGGTGAAGTGTTCCTGAAGTGGAAGGGCTAGCTCCTCCTCCAGGTCTTGAAGCTCCACCCCTGGACAGGTGTTTAGGACCGCCTCCACCACTTCCTGGTTCTCAGAGCGGGACAACGTGCAGGTGGAGTAGACGGCCACGCCCCCCGGACGCACCGCAGCCAGCGCAGACCTGGGGAACAGACAGGATGTGATGAGACAGGATGTGATGAGACAGGATGTGATGAGACAGATCAGTAACAGCTGGAGGAGGGCTGTGGATTGCTTTTTCAGGTTAAAGGTCAACATAGGCCTGGCCCAGGACTGTTTTTACACCCCCGGTATGTCTGTATGTAGGCCAGGTATGTCTGGATGTAGGCCAGGTATGTCTGGATGTAGGCCAGGTATGTAGGCCAGGTATGTCTGTATGTGGGCCAGGTATGTCTGTATGTGGGCCAGGTATGTCTGGATGTAGGCCAGGTATGTCGATGTAGGCCAGGTATGTCTGGATGTAGGCCAGGTATGTCTGGATGTAGACCAGGTATGTCTGGATGTAGGCCAGGTATGTCTGGATGTAGGCCAGGTATGTCTGTATGTGGGCCAGGTATGTATGTATGTGGGCCAGGTATGTCTGTATGTGGGCCAGGTATGTCTGTATGTAGGCCAGGTATGTCTGTATGTGGGCCAGGTATGTCTATGTGGGCCAGGTATGTCTGTATGTAGGCCAGGTGTCTCTGTATGTAGGCCAGGTATGTCTGGATGTAGGCCAGGTATGTCTGTATGTAGGCCAGGTATGTCTGTTTGTAGGCCAGGTATGTTTGGATGTGGGCCAGGTATGTCTGTATGTGGGCCAGGTATGTATGTATGTGGGCCAGGTATGTCTGTATGTGGGCCAGGTATGTCTGTATGTGGGCCAGGTATGTCTGGATGTAGGCCAGGTATGTCTGGATGTAGGCCAGGTATGTCTGGATGTAGACCAGGTATGTCTGTATGTGGGCCAGGTATGTCTGTATGTAGGCCAGGTATGTCTGTATGTGGGCCAGTTATGTTTGGATGTGGGCCAGGTATGTCTGTATGTGGGCCAGATATGTTGGTATGTAGGCCAGGTATGTCTGTATGTAGACCAGGTATATCTGTATGTAGGCCAGGTATGTCTGTATGTGGGCCAGGTATGTCTGTATGTGGGCCAGGTATGTCTGTATGTGGGCCAGGTATGTCTGTATGTAGGCCAGGTATGTCTGTATGTGGGCCAGGTATGTCTGTATGTGGGCCAGGTATGTCTGTATGTAGGCCAGGTGTCTCTGTATGTAGGCCAGGTATGTCTGGATGTAGACCAGGTGTGTCTGGATGTAGGCCACGTATGTCTGTATGTGGGCCAGGTATGTCTGTATGTGGGCCAGGTATGTCTGTATGTAGGCCAGGTATTTCTGTATGTAGGCCAGGTGTGTCTGTATGTAGGCCAGGCGTATCTGTATGTAGACCAGATATGTCTGTATGTGGGCCA
This sequence comes from Oncorhynchus nerka, assembly GCF_034236695.1. Classification (NCBI taxonomy): domain Eukaryota; kingdom Metazoa; phylum Chordata; class Actinopteri; order Salmoniformes; family Salmonidae; genus Oncorhynchus; species Oncorhynchus nerka. The sequence goes on from NC_088397.1 coordinate 4,731,021, forward strand.
GGTATGCCTGTATGTAGGCCAGGTATGTCTGTATGTGGGCCAGGTATGCCTGTATGTGGGCCAGGTATGTCTGTATGTGGGCCAGGTATGTCTGTATGTAGGCCAGGTATGTCTGTATGTGGGCCAGGTATGTCTGTATGTAGGCCAGGTATGTCTGTATGTGGGCCAGGTATGTCTGTATGTGGGCCAGGTATGTCTGTATGTAGGCCAGGTATGTCTGTATGTAGGCCAGGTATGTTTGGATGTGGGCCAGGTATGTTTGGATGTGGGCCAGGTATGTTTGGATGTGGGCCAGGTATGTCTGTATGTAGGCCAGGTATGTCTGGATGTGGGCCAGGTATGTCTGTATGTGGGCCAGGTATGTCTGTATGTGGGCCAGGTATGTCTGTATGTGGGCCAGGTATGTATGTATGTAGGCCAGGTATGTATGTGGGCCAGGTATCTCTGTATGTAGGCCAGGTATGTCTGTATGTAGGCCAGGTATGTCTGTATGTAGGCCAGGTATCTTTGTATGTAGGCCAGGTATGTCTGTATGTAGGCCAGGTATGTCTGTATGTGGGCCAGGTATGTCTGTATGTAGGCCAGGTGTGTCTGTATGTAGGCCAGGTGTGTCTGTATGTAGGCCAGGTGTGTCTGTATGTAGGCCAGGTATGTCTGTATGTAGGCCAGGTATGTCTGTATGTAGGCCAGGTATGTCTGTATGTGGGCCAGGTATGTCTGGATGTAGACCAGGTGTGTCTGGATGTGGGCCAGGTGTGTCTGGATGTAGACCAGGTGTGTCTGTATGTAGGCCAGGTGTGTCTGTATGTAGGCCAGGTATGTATATATGTAGGCCAGGTATGTATGTATGTGGGCCAGGTATGTCTGTATGTAGGCCATGTATGTATGTATGTAGGCCAGGTATGTCTGTATGTAGGCCAGGTATGTCTGTATGTAGGCCAGGTATGTCTGTATGTAGGCCAGGTATGTCTGTATATTGCCAAGCTGATTTCATAATTAAAGCATGAATTCATACCTGAGCAGTTGTGTCTGTAGTGTGGGCAGCCTGGCCCTCTCCCTCAGCCTCACAGCCCCATGCTCCTCCCCTCCTGGACCAGAGAACAGCCAGCTACGATCATTAGAACATGGAGCATCCAGCAGAACCTGGGGGGAGAGAGAACACTATTGGTGAGAACACTATTAAAATGACTAGTATTCTAATTCAATGAACACTAATGACACAACACAGGAAAGATCCCCAGCCTCATGGTCTCTAGCCCCTAAATCCATCAACCCCTTTCTGTTTCAAGAGGAGAAAGAGGAGAGAACAGAGAGGAGAGAACAGAGAGGAGAGAACAGAGGAGAGAACAGAGGAGAGAGAAGAGAGAACAGAGGAGAGAGAACAGAGGAGAGAGAGGAGAGGAGAGAACAGAGAGAACAGAGGAGAGAACAGAGGAGAGAACAGAGAGGAGAGAAACAGAGAGGAGAGAACAGAGAGGAGAGAGAGGAGAGGAGAGAGAACAGAAAGGAGAGAGAACAGAGAGGAGAGAGAACAGAGAGGAGAGAAGAGAGAGGAGAGAACAGAGGAGAGAGAACAGAGAGGAGAGAGAGGAGAGAACAGAGGAGAGAGAACAGAGAGGAGAGAACAGAGAGGAGAGAAGAGAGAACAGAGAGGAGAGAGGAGAGAACAGAGAGGAGAGAACAGAGAGGAGAGAAGAGAGAACAGAGGAGAGAACAGAGAGGAGAGAACAGAGAGAGAGAGAACAGAGAGGAGAGAGAACAGAGAGGAGAGAGAACAGAGAGGAGAGAAGAGAGAACAGAGAGGAGAGAGGAGAGAACAGAGGAGAGAGAACAGAGGAGAGAGAACAGAGGAGAGAGAACAGAGAGGAGAGGACAGAGAGGAGAGAACAGAGGAGAGAGAACAGAGAGGAGAGAACAGAGGAGAGAACAGAGAGGAGAGAACAGAGGAGAGAGAACAGAGAGGAGAGAAGAGAGAACAGAGGAGAGAGGAGAGAGAACAGAGAGGAGAGAACAGAGAGGAGAGAACAGAGAGGAGAGAACAGAGAGAGAGAGAACAGAGAGGAGAGAACAGAGAGGAGAGAACAGAGAGGAGAGAACAGAGGAGAGAACAGAGAGGAGAGAACAGAGAGGAGAGAGAACAGAGAGGAGAGAACAGAGAGGAGAGAACAGAGGAGAGAACAGAGAGGAGAGAGCAGAGAGAGGATGACTGTAATGTAGAGTCTCTGTGTGATGCTAAGTGACGTGTGATGCTAGCTGCTGAGGAGGGATGAGATAGGATGGGTTTTCCTCCGGTGGGTAGAGGCGTGGGCTCCTCTCCTCCACAGGGCCTCTCCAGTCAGTGAGACGGCGCTAATGAGAGCCACAGAGGAGAACAAGAGCTAATCCTATATGTGGGAGAGGAGATAAGAGAGAGGCAGGGCGGAGCGAGAGGAAGAGAGGCAGGGGGAGAGAGGAAGAGAGGAAGAGAGGCAGAGAGGAAGAGAGGCAGGGGGAGAGAGGAAGAGAGGCAGGGGGAGAAGAGAGGCAGGGGGAGAGAGCAGGGGAGAGAGGAAGAGAGGCAGGGGGGGGAGAGAGGAAGAGAGGCAGGGGGAGAGAGGAAGAGAGGCAGGGGGAGAAGAGAGGCAGGGGGGAGAGAGGAAGAGAGGCAGGGGGGAGAGAGGAAGAGAGGCAGGGGGGAGAGAGGAAGAGAGGCAGGGGGGAGAGAGGAAGAGAGGCAGGGGGAGAGAGGAAGAGAGGCAGGGGGAGAGAGGAAGAGAGGCAGGGGGGAGAGAGGAAGAGAGGCAGGGGGAGAGAGGAAGAGAGGGGGGGAGAGAGGAAGAGAGGAGAGGGAGACAGAGCACACAAATAATTATACCTACCTCGGCATAAACATCAACACTGCAGTTAACCCACTGTTCCTAGGCCAGTTAACCCACTGTTCCTAGACCAGTTAACCCACTGTTCCTAGACCAGTTAACCCACTGTTCCTAGACCAGTTAACCCCACTGTTCCTAGACCAGTTAACCCCACTGTTCCTAGACCAGTTAACCCACTGTTCCTAGACCAGTTAACCCACTGTTCCTAGACCAGTTAACCCACTGTTCCTAGACCAGTTAACCCCACTGTTCCTAGACCAGTTAACCCACTGTTCCTAGACCAGTTAACCCCACTGTTCCTAGACCAGTTAACCCACTGTTCCTAGACCAGTTAACCCCACTGTTCCTAGACCAGTTAACCCACTGTTCCTAGACCAGTTAACCCACTGTTCCTAGACCAGTTAACCCCACTGTTCCTAGACCAGTTAACCCACTGTTCCTAGACCAGTTAACCCACTGTTCCAAGACCAGTTAACCCACTGTTCCTAGACCAGTTAACCCGCTGTTCCTAGACCAGTTAACCCCACTGTTCCTAGACCAGTTAACCCACTGTTCCTAGACCAGTTAACCCACTGTTCCTAGACCAGTTAACCCACTGTTCCTAGACCAGTTAACCCACTGTTCCTAGGCCAGTTAACCCACTGTTCCTAGACCAGTTAACCCACTGTTCCTAGACCAGTTAACCCCACTGTTCCTAGACCAGTTAACCCACTGTTCCTAGACCAGTTAACCCACTGTTCCTAGACCAGTTAACCCACTGTTCCTAGACCAGTTAACCCCACTGTTCCTAGACCAGTTAACCCACTGTTCCTAGACCAGTTAACCCACTGTTCCTAGACCAGTTAACCCACTGTTCCTAGGCCAGTTAACCCACTGTTCCTAGACCAGTTAACCCACTGTTCCTAGACCAGTTAACCCACTGTTCCTAGACCAGTTAACCCACTGTTCCTAGACCAGTTAACCCACTGTTCCTAGACCAGTTAACCCACTGTTCCTAGACCAGTTAACCCACTGTTCCTAGACCAGTTAACCCACTGTTCCTAGGCCAGTTAACCCACTGTTCCTAGACCAGTTAACCCACTGTTCCTAGACCAGTTAACCCACTGTTCCTAGGCCAGTTAACCCACTGTTCCTAGACCAGTTAACCCACTGTTCCTAGACCAGTTAACCCACTGTTCCTAGACCAGTTAACCCACTGTTCCTAGACCAGTTAACCCCACTGTTCCTAGACCAGTTAACCCACTGTTCCTAGACCAGTTAACCCCACTGTTCCTAGACCAGTTAACCCCACTGTTCCTAGACCAGTTAACCCCACTGTTCCTAGACCAGTTAACCCACTGTTCCTAGACCAGTTAACCCACTGTTCCTAGACCAGTTAACCCACTGTTCCTAGACCAGTTAACCCACTGTTCCTAGACCAGTTAACCCCACTGTTCTAGACCAGTTAACCCCAGTTCCTAGACCAGTTAACTGTTCCACTAGACCAGTTAACCCACTGTTCCTAGACCAGTTAACCCCACTGTTCCTAGACCAGTTAACCCACTGTTCCTAGACCAGTTAACCCCACTGTTCCTAGACCAGTTAACCCCACTGTTCCTAGACCAGTTAACCCCACTGTTCCTAGACCAGTTAACCCACTGTTCCTAGACCAGTTAACCCACTGTTCCTAGACCAGTTAACCCACTGTTCCTAGACCAGTTAACCCACTGTTCCTAGACCAGTTAACCCACTGTTCCTAGACCAGTTAACCCACTGTTCCTAGACCAGTTAACCCACTGTTCCTAGACCAGTTAACCCACTGTTCCTAGACCAGTTAACCCCACTGTTCCTAGACCAGTTAACCCCACTGTTCCTAGACCAGTTAACCCCACTGTTCCTAGACCAGTTAACCCCACTGTTCCTAGACCAGTTAACCCACTGTTCCTAGACCAGTTAACCCCACTGTTCCTAGACCAGTTAACCCCACTGTTCCTAGACCAGTTAACCCCACTGTTCCTAGACCAGTTAACCCACTGTTCCTAGACCAGTTAACCCACTGTTCCTAGACCAGTTAACCCACTGTTCCTAGACCAGTTAACCCACTGTTCCTAGACCAGTTAACCCACTGTTCCTAGACCAGTTAACCCACTGTTCCTAGACCAGTTAACCCACTGTTCCTAGACCAGTTAACCCACTGTTCCTAGGCCAGTTAACCCACTGTTCCTAGACCAGTTAACCCCACTGTTCCTAGACCAGTTAACCCACTGTTCCTAGACCAGTTAACCCCACTGTTCCTAGACCAGTTAACCCACTGTTCCTAGACCAGTTAACCCCACTGTTCCTAGACCAGTTAACCCCACTGTTCCTAGACCAGTTAACCCCACTGTTCCTAGACCAGTTAACCCCACTGTTCCTAGACCAGTTAACCCCACTGTTCCTAGACCAGTTAACCCCACTGCTCCTAGACCAGTTAACCCACTGTTCCTAGACCAGTTAACCCACTGTTCCTAGACCAGTTAACCCACTGTTCCTAGACCAGTTAACCCACTGTTCCTAGGCCAGTTAACCCACTGTTCCTAGGCCAGTTAACCCACTGTTCCTAGACCAGTTAACCCCACTGTTCCTAGACCAGTTAACCCACTGTTCCTAGACCAGTTAACCCCACTGTTCCTAGACCAGTTAACCCACTGTTCCTAGACCAGTTAACCCCACTGTTCCTAGACCAGTTAACCCCACTGTTCCTAGACCAGTTAACCCCACTGTTCCTAGACCAGTTAACCCCACTGTTCCTAGACCAGTTAACCCCACTGTTCCTAGACCAGTTAACCCCACTGCTCCTAGACCAGTTAACCCACTGTTCCTAGACCAGTTAACCTACTGTTCCACTGTTCCTAAACCAGTTAACCCACTGTTCCACTGTTCCTAGACCAGTTAACCCCACTGTTCCTAGACCAGTTAACCCCACTGTTCCTAGACCAGTTAACCCCACTGTTCCTAGACCAGTTAACCCCACTGTTCCTAGACCAGTTAACCCCACTGTTCCTAGACCAGTTAACCCCACTGTTCCTAGACCAGTTAACCCACTGTTCCTAGACCAGTTAACCCCACTGTTCCTAGACCAGTTAACCCCACTGTTCCTAGACCAGTTAACCCCACTGTTCCTAGACCAGTTAACCCACTGTTCCTAGACCAGTTAACCCCACTGTTCCTAGACCAGTTAACCCCACTGTTCCTAGACCAGTTAACCCCACTGTTCCTAGACCAGTTAACCCACTGTTCCTAGACCAGTTAACCCCACTGTTCCTAGACCAGTTAACCCCACTGTTCCTAGACCAGTTAACCCCACTGTTCCTAGACCAGTTAACCCACTGTTCCTAGACCAGTTAACCCACTGTTCCTAGACCAGTTAACCCCACTGTTCCTAGACCAGTTAACCCACTGTTCCTAGACCAGTTAACCCCACTGTTCCTAGACCAGTTAACCCACTGTTCCTAGACCAGTTAACCCCACTGTTCCTAGACCAGTTAACCCCACTGTTCCTAGACCAGTTAACCCCACTGTTCCTAGACCAGTTAACCCCACTGTTCCTAGACCAGTTAACCCCACTGTTCCTAGACCAGTTAACCCACTGTTCCACTGTTCCTAGACCAGTTAACCCACTGTTCCACTGTTCCTAGACCAGTTAACCCACTGTTCCACTGTTCCTAGACCAGTTAACCCCACTGTTCCTAGACCAGTTAACCCCACTGTTCCTAGGGCCGTCATTGTAAATAAGAACTTGTTTTAACTGACTTGTCTAGTTAAATTAAAAAAGGCTGTGAAACATCTTCTATGCCATATTGAAAGGAACTTTAAGAACTCAACCTCCCAATTAGATCTGATGATTTGCCCTCTGTGGTTGTGAAATCTGGAGTCCCACTCACTAACCAAAAATGGGACAACAAAAAAAACCAATCTATTGAGACTCTGCAACAACAACAACAACAAACTTTGTCTACAAGTCAAAACCCAAAACATACAGAGCAGAACGAGGACTATAGCCGTACACAGAGACACACATGGCATCCAGGAGATCATGTGACTCTGAGGAAGTAGATAAAATAACTCCCTGTCAACCCGTACACAGGAGATCATGTGACAGGAAGTAGATAAAAGACCTCCCTGTCAACCCGTACACAGGAGATCATGTGACTCTGAGGAAGTAGATAAAAGACCCCTCTGTCAACCCGTACACAGGAGATCATGTGACAGGAAGTAGATAAAAGACCGCCCTGTCAACCCGTACACAGGACATCATGTGACAGGAAGTAGATAGAAGACCTCCCTGTCAACCCGTACACAGGAGATCATGTGACAGGAAGTAGATAGAAGACCTCCCTGTCAACCCGTACACAGGAGATCATGTGACAGGAAGTAGATAGAAGACCTCCCTGTCAACCCGTACACAGAGACAAACATGGCATCCAGGAGATCATGTGACTCTGAGGAAGTAGATAAAAGACCCCCCCAAACACGGACGACACTGGGACGATTATGCGCCGCCCTATGGGACTCCAGATCCCAGCCGGGTTGTGATACAGCCCGGGATTGAACCAGGGTCTGTAGTGACGCCTCTAGCACGGAGATACAGTGCCTTAGACCACCATGGAGTTTTTAACTTGTCTAAATTAAAAATATATATCTAAATTATTTTGCAAACAAAGATAAATGGTTCCCGTTACGCGTGAGTCCGCTACTGTATTCATACTGGCATATTGTCCTTCAACAGGAAACGTTCAGAATAGCTGCAGTGTGTCTTTCAACTGATCTGGGCTGTTGTGTTATTTACAGGCATTTGGTAGCAGTCAGGGGGGGGGGGACACCTGCAATAACATCTGCTAAACACACGCGCATATGTGACCTAATAAACGGGGTCTGATTTGATGTCCGTTCAGAGGAACAAGAGCGCCCCCTGCTGGAACTGCAGGTTAGAGACGGTCACTTCAGAGAAATTAAAACCTGGCTCTTCCTCAGTCCACGACTCCTTGCAGCCTGTCTCCTAGCCCCCTTCTTAAAACCTTTTGGAGAAACCAGTCTGAAGGGAGGGAGCGTCTCCTAACGGATGGGAAGGAAGCAGGTAAGGAGATAGGATGCACTGAGATGGAGCGTCTCCTATAGATACGGATGGGAAGGAAGCAGGTAAGGAGATAGGATGCACGACACACTGAGATGGAGCCCTTGTGTCTTCCCTCACCTTGTCATACATTCCGGCTTCACTCTGCCCAAAGATCCGTCCATCCTGATTGGACACGGTGACAGTGCTGCTCAGCGATTGGGGGATGAAGGATTCCAGGGTTTTGGCCAGCCAATCACGTCGGTGTGGGTCCATTTCATTACAACACAACAGGGCTGGAACACAACGACAGATAAGAGTGACTCAAGTTAACAATATAACGGTGTTAACCAGTCAGGGGGGAGGGTGGAACAGCCCATTAATGAGTTTAACAGGACCTGGGTTAGCAGTCAGGGGGGGTGGAACAGCCCATTAATGAGTTTAACAGGACCTGGGTTAGCAGTCAGGGGGGGGGTGGAACAGCCCATTAATGAGTTTAACAGGACCTGGGTTAGCAGTCAGGGGGGAGGTGGAACAGCCCATTAATGAGTTTAACAGGACCTGGGTTAGCAGTCAGGGGGGAGGGTGGAACAGCCCATTAATGAGTTTAACAGGACCTGGGTTAGCAGTCAGGGGGAGGGTGGAACAGCCCATTAATGAGTTTAACAGGGGGGGGTGGAACAGCCCATTAATGAGTTTAACAGGACCTGGGTTAGCAGTCAGGGGGGTGGAACAGCCCATTAATGAGTTTAACAGGACCTGGGTTAGCAGTCAGGGGGGGTGGAACAGCCCATTAATGAGTTTAACAGGACCTGGGTTAGCAGTCAGGGGGGAGGGTGGAACAGCCCATTAATGAGTTTAACAGGACCTGGGTTAGCAGTCAGTCAGGGGGGAGGGGGAACAGCCCATTAATGAGTTTAACAGGACCTGGGTTAGCAGTCAGGGGGGGGGAACAGCCCATTAATGAGTTTAACAGGACCTGGGTTAGCAGTCAGGGGAGGGGTGGAACAGCCCATTAATGAGTTTAACAGGACCTGGGTTAGCAGTCAGGGGGAGGGTGGAACAGCCCATTAATGAGTTTAACAGGACCTGGGTTAGCAGTCAGGGGGGAGGGTGGAACAGCCCATTAATGAGTTTAACAGGACCTGGGTTAGCAGTCAGGGGGGAGGGTGGAACAGCCCATTAATGAGTTTAACAGGACCTGGGTTAGCAGTCAGGGGGGGGGGTGGAACAGCCCATTAATGAGTTTAACAGGACCTGGAACAGTTAGCAGTCAGGGGGGGGGAGGGTGGAACAGCCCATTAATGAGTTTAACAGGACCTGGGTTAGCAGTCAGGGGGGGTGGAACAGCCCATTAATGAGTTTAACAGGACCTGGGTTAGCAGTCAGGGGAGGGTGGAACAGCCCATTAATGAGTTTAACAGGACCTGGGTTAGCAGTCAGGGGAGGGGGTGGAACAGCCCATTAATGAGTTTAACAGGACCTGGGTTAGCAGTCAGGGGGAGGGTGGAAGGAACAGCCCATTAATGAGTTTAACAGGACCTGGGTTAGCATTCAGGGGGGATGGAACAGCCCATTAATGAGTTTAACAGGACCTGGGTTAGCAGTCAGGGGGGAGGTGGAACAGCCCATTAATGAGTTTAACAGGACCTGGGTTAGCAGTCAGGGGGGGAGGGTGGAACAGCCCATTAATGAGTTTAACAGGACCTGGGTTAGCAGTCAGGGGGGGGGGGGTGGAACAGCCCATTAATGAGTTTAACAGGACCTGGGTTAGCAGTCAGGGGGAGGGTGGAACAGCCCATTAATGAGTTTAACAGGACCTGGGTTAGCAGTCAGGGGGGGGGTGGAACAGCCCATTAATGAGTTTAACAGGACCTGGGTTAGCAGTCAGGGGGGGGGTGGAACAGCCCATTAATGAGTTTAACAGGACCTGGGTTAGCAGTCAGGGGGGGGGGGTGGAACAGCCCATTAATGAGTTTAACAGGACCTGGGTTAGCAGTCAGGGGGAGGGTGGAACAGCCCATTAATGAGTTTAACAGGACCTGGGTTAGCAGTCAGGGGGGGTGGAACAGCCCATTAATGAGTTTAACAGGACCTGGGTTAGCAGTCAGGGGGGAGGGTGGAACAGCCCATTAATGAGTTTAACAGGACCTGGGTTAGCAGTCAGGGGGAGGGTGGAACAGCCCATTAATGAGTTTAACAGGACCTGGGTTAGCAGTCAGGGGGAGGGGGGTGGAACAGCCCATTAATGAGTTTAACAGGACCTGGGTTAGCAGTCAGGGGGGGAGGGTGGAACAGCCCATTAATGAGTTTAACAGGACCTGGGTTAGCAGTCAGGGGGGGTGGAACAGCCCATTAATGAGTTTAACAGGACCTGGGTTAGCAGTCAGGGGGAGGGTGGAACAGCCCATTAATGAGTTTAACAGGACCTGGGTTAGCAGTCAGGGGAGGGTGGAACAGCCCATTAATGAGTTTAACAGGACCTGGGTTAGCAGTCAGGGGGGGGAGGGTGGAACAGCCCATTAATGAGTTTAACAGGACCTGGGTTAGCAGTCAGGGGGGGGGGTGGAACAGCCCATTAATGAGTTTAACAGGACCTGGGTTAGCAGTCAGGGGGGGGGTGGAACAGCCCATTAATGAGTTTAACAGGACCTGGGTTAGCAGTCAGGGGGGGGGGGGTGGAACAGCCCATTAATGAGTTTAACAGGACCTGGGTTAGCAGTCAGGGGGGAGGGTGGAACAGCCCATTAATGAGTTTAACAGGACCTGGGTTAGCAGTCAGGGGGGGTGGAACAGCCCATTAATGAGTTTAACAGGACCTGGGTTAGCAGTCAGGGGAGGGTGGAACAGCCCATTAATGAGTTTAACAGGACCTGGGTTAGCAGTCAGGGGGGGGTGGAACAGCCCATTAATGAGTTTAACAGGACCTGGGTTAGCAGTCAGGGGGGTGGAACAGCCCATTAATGAGTTTAACAGGACCTGGGTTAGCAGTCAGGGGAGGGTGGAACAGCCCATTAATGAGTTTAACAGGACCTGGTTAGTTGGAACAGCAGTCACCTGGGGGGGGTGGAACAGCCCATTAATGAGTTTAACAGGACCTGGGTTAGCAGTCAGGGGGGGGGTGGAACAGCCCATTAATGAGTTTAACAGGACCTGGGTTAGCAGTCAGGGGGGAGGGTGGAACAGCCCATTAATGAGTTTAACAGGACCTGGGTTAGCAGTCAGGGGGGAGGGTGGAACAGCCCATTAATGAGTTTAACAGGACCTGGGTTAGCAGTCAGGGGGGGGGTGGAACAGCCCATTAATGAGTTTAACAGGACCTGGGTTAGCAGTCAGGGGGAGGGTGGAACAGCCCATTAATGAGTTTAACAGGACCTGGGTTAGCAGTCAGGGGGAGGGTGGAACAGCCCATTAATGAGTTTAACAGGACCTGGGTTAGCAGTCAGGGGGTGGAACAGCCCATTAATGAGTTTAACAGGACCTGGGTTAGCAGTCAGGGGGGGTGGAACAGCCCATTAATGAGTTTAACAGGACCTGGGTTAGCAGTCAGGGGGAGGGGGTGGAACAGCCCATTAATGAGTTTAACAGGACCTGGGTTAGCAGTCAGGGGGGGTGGAACAGCCCATTAATGAGTTTAACAGGACCTGGGTTAGCAGTCAGGGGGGGGTGGAACAGCCCATTAATGAGTTTAACAGGACCTGGGTTAGCAGTCAGGGGGGGGGTGGAACAGCCCATTAATGAGTTTAACAGGACCTGGGTTAGCAGTCAGGGGAGGGGGGGGTGGAACAGCCCATTAATGAGTTTAACAGGACCTGGGTTAGCAGTCAGGGGGGGTGGAACAGCCCATTAATGAGTTTAACAGGACCTGGGTTAGCAGTCAGGAGGGGGTGGAACAGCCCATTAATGAGTTTAACAGGACCTGGGTTAGCAGTCAGGGGGGGTGGAACAGCCCATTAATGAGTTTAACAGGACCTGGGTTAGCAGTCAGGGGGGAGGGTGGAACAGCCCATTAATGAGTTTAACAGGACCTGGGTTAGCAGTCAGGGGGGGTGGAACAGCCCATTAATGAGTTTAACAGGACCTGGGTTAGCAGTCAGGGGGGAGGGTGGAACAGCCCATTAATGAGTTTAACAGGACCTGGGTTAGCAGTCAGGGGGGGGGGGTGGAACAGCCCATTAATGAGTTTAACAGGACAGGGGGGGGTTAGCAGTCAGGGGGGGGGAGGGTGGAACAGCCCATTAATGAGTTTAACAGGACCTGGGTTAGCAGTCAGGGGGGGGGTGGAACAGCCCATTAATGAGTTTAACAGGACCTGGGTTAGCAGTCAGGGGGGGGTGGAACAGCCCATTAATGAGTTTAACAGGACCTGGGTTAGCAGTCAGGGGGGGGGGTGGAACAGCCCATTAATGAGTTTAACAGGACCTGGGTTAGCAGTCAGGGGGGGGGTGGAACAGCCCATTAATGAGTTTAACAGGACCTGGGTTAGCAGTCAGGGGGGGGGGTGGAACAGCCCATTAATGAGTTTAACAGGACCTGGGTTAGCAGTCAGGGGAGCAGTCAGGGGGGGTGGAACAGCCCATTAATGAGTTTAACAGGACCTGGGTTAGCAGTCAGGGGGGAGGGTGGAACAGCCCATTAATGAGTTTAACAGGACCTGGGTTAGCAGTCAGGGGGGGGTGGAACAGCCCATTAATGAGTTTAACAGGACCTGGGTTAGCAGTCAGGGGGGGAGGGTGGAACAGCCCATTAATGAGTTTAACAGGACCTGGGTTAGCAGTCAGGGGGAGGGTGGAACAGCCCATTAATGAGTTTAACAGGACCTGGGTTAGCAGTCAGGGGGGAGGGTGGAACAGCCCATTAATGAGTTTAACAGGACCTGGGTTAGCAGTCAGGGGGGAGGGTGGAACAGCCCATTAATGAGTTTAACAGGACCTGGGTTAGCAGTCAGGGGGGGGTGGAACAGCCCATTAATGAGTTTAACAGGACCTGGGTTAGCAGTCAGGGGGGAGGGTGGAACAGCCCATTAATGAGTTTAACAGGACCTGGGTTAGCAGTCAGGGGGAGGGTGGAACAGCCCATTAATGAGTTTAACAGGACCTGGGTTAGCAGTCAGGGGGGGGGTGGAACAGCCCATTAATGAGTTTAACAGGACCTGGGTTAGCAGTCAGGGGGAGGGTGGAACAGCCCATTAATGAGTTTAACAGGACCTGGGTTAGCAGTCAGGGGGAGGGTGGAACAGCCCATTAATGAGTTTAACAGGACCTGGGTTAGCAGTCAGGGGGAGGGTGGAACAGCCCATTAATGAGTTTAACAGGACCTGGGTTAGCAGTCAGGGGGGGGTGGAACAGCCCATTAATGAGTTTAACAGGACCTGGGTTAGCAGTCAGGGGGGAGGGTGGAACAGCCCATTAATGAGTTTAACAGGACCTGGGTTAGCAGTCAGGACCTGGGTTAGCAGTCAGGGGGGGTGGAACAGCCCATTAATGAGTTTAACAGGACCTGGGTTAGCAGTCAGGGGGAGGGTGGAACAGCCCATTAATGAGTTTAACAGGACCTGGGTTAGCAGTCAGGGGGGAGGGTGGAACAGCCCATTAATGAGTTTAACAGGACCTGGGTTAGCAGTCAGGGGGGGGGTGGAACAGCCCATTAATGAGTTTAACAGGACCTAGCAGGAACAGTTAGCAGTCAGGGGGGGTGGAACAGCCCATTAATGAGTTTAACAGGACCTGGGTTAGCAGTCAGGGGGGGTGGAACAGCCCATTAATGAGTTTAACAGGACCTGGGTTAGCAGTCAGGGGGGGTCAGGGGGGTGGAACAGCCCATTAATGAGTTTAACAGGACCTGGGTTAGCAGTCAGGGGGGGGGTGGAACAGCCCATTAATGAGTTTAACAGGACCTGGGTTAGCAGTCAGGGGGGTGGAACAGCCCATTAATGAGTTTAACAGGACCTGGGTTAGCAGTCAGGGGGAGGGTGGAACAGCCCATTAATGAGTTTAACAGGACCTGGGTTAGCAGTCAGGGGGGGGTGGAACAGCCCATTAATGAGTTTAACAGGACCTGGGTTAGCAGTAACAGGGGGGGGGTGGAACAGCCCATTAATGAGTTTAACAGGACCTGGGTTAGCAGTCAGGGGGGAACAGCCCATTAATGAGTTTAACAGGACCTGGGTTAGCAGTCAGGGGGGTGGAACAGCCCATGAATGAGTTTAACAGGACCTGGGTTAGCAGTCCTACCCTTAAGGGGTTAGCCCCTACACCTAACCTACACCCTAACCCCTACACCCTTAGCCCCTACACCCTAACCTACACCCTAGCCCCTACACCTTAACTCCCTTACCCCCTGCACCCTTAGCCCCTACACCCTAACCCCCTTAGCCCCTACACCCTAACCCCTTAGCCCCTACACCCTTAGCCCCTAACCCCTAACAGTGTAATGCTCCTGACCTGGGTCAGCAGTCTGTAGTATAGCCAAGGCCTTCCCTCCAGGAGCCGAGCAGAGATCCAGGACCCTGTCCCCCTCCTCTACCCCCAGGGCTAAGACAGGCAGCAGGGAGGCAGCGTTCATCAGGTAGTAGGGTTTCAACTGGCCCTGGCGGTGAGGAGGAGAGGGGTAACGCACTGGGGAGGGGTGGATGAAACACTGCAGGGAGGGGGGAGGAGGACCGGGGTGAGGGATGGAGCTAGGCTGAGTGGGAGAGGTAGGGTGAGGGCTGGGGTGAGGGATGGAGCTAGGCTGGGTGGGAGAGGTAGGGTGAGGACCGTGGTGAGGGATGGAGCTAGGCTGGGTGGGAGAGGTAGGGTGAAGCTGGGGGAGAGAGGAGTTAAGAGGCAGGTCTGTGTGGGGCAGTAGGCTGACGAAGCCTTGCCCTTGGAGGCGTTGTTTGACCTCTGACACCGCAGCAAAACGGTTGAGCATCACTCCATACTGCCAGCACCCAGGGTTCAACAACACCGCCCTGTAGGAGACAGGAGGAGAGGAGAAGAGGTTGAGCATCACTCCATCCTGCCAGCACCCAGGGTTCAACAACACCGCCCTGTAGGAGACAGGAGGAGAGGAGAAGAGGTTGAGCATCACTCCATCCTGCCAGCACCCAGGGTTCAACAACACTTTCCCTTTGTCAGGGAGGTGACCAAGAACCCGATGGTCACTCTAAACAGAGCTCCAGAGATCCTCTGTGGAGATGGGAGATCTTTCCAGAAGGACAACCATCTCTGCAGTACTCCACCAATCAGGCCTTTATGGTAGAGTGGCCAGACGGAAGCCACTCCTCAGTAAAAGGCCCATGACAGCTCGCTTGGAGTTTTCCAAAAGGCACCGAAAAGACTCTCAAACAAGATTCCCTGGTTTGATGAAATCAAGATTGATCACTTTGGCCTGAATGCCAAGCGTGCCAAGACTGGAGGAAACCTGGCACCATCCCTACGGTGAAGCATCACACTGCAGGGATGTTTTTCATAGGCAGGGACTGGGAGACTAGTCAGGATCGAGGAGAAGATGACCAGAGTACAGAGAGATCCTTGATGAAAACCTGCTCAAAACCACAGACTGGGGCGAAGGTTCACCTTCCAACAGGACAACGACCCTGACCACACAGCCAAGACAACACAGGAGTGGCTTATGGACAAGTCTCTGAATGTCCTTGACATTCATGAGCGGCCCAGCCAGATCCCGGACTTGAACCTGGTCTAACATCTCTGGAGACCTGAAAATAGCTGTGCAGCGACCCTCCCCATCTAACCTGACAGAGCTTCAGAGGATCTGCAGAGAAGAATGGGAGAAACTCCCCAAATACAGGTGTGCCAAGCTTGTAGCGTCATACCCAAGAAGACACGAGGCTGTAATCACTGCCAAAGGTGCTTCAACAAAGTATTGAGTAAAGGGTCTGAATACTTATGTGAAAATGTGATTTCAGGTTGTTTTTTTAAATACATTTGTCTAAACCGGTCATTATGGGGTATTGTGATGTCATTATGGGGTATTGTGATGTCATTATGGGGTATTGTGATGTCATTATGGGGTATTGTGATGTCATTATGGGGTATTGTGTGTAGATTGATGAGGCATTTTAGAATAAGTCTGTAACATAACAAAATGTGTGTGTGTGGGGGGTCAATGTGGTCTGAATACTTCCAGAATGCACTGCACAACTTTAGAGGGGTTGGCACCCCCCCCTTGGGTTGTGCCGTGGCGGAGGTCTTTGTGGGCTATACTCGGCCTTGTCTCAGGATGGTAAGTCGGTGGTTAAAGATATCCCTCTAGTGGTGTGGGGGCTGTGCTTTGGCAAAGTGGGTGGGGTTATATCCTTCCTGTTTGGCCCTGTCCGGGGGTGTCCTCGGATGGGGCCACAGTGTCTCCTGACCCCTCCTGTCTCAGCCTCCAGTATTTATGCTGCAGTAGTTTATGTGTCGGGGGGCTAGGGTCAGTTTGTTATATCTGGAGTACTTCTCCTGTCCTATATGGTGTCCTGTGTTAATTTAAGGATGCTCTCTCTAATTCTCTCTTTCTTTCTCTCTCTCGGAGGACCTGAGCCCTAGGACCATGCCTCAGGACAACCTGACATGACTCCTTGCTGTCCCCAGTCCACCAGGCCGTGCTGCTGCTCCAGTTTCAACTGTTCTGCCTTATTATTATTTGACCATGCTGGTTATTTATGAACATTTGAACATCTTGGCCATGATCTGTTATAATCTCCACCCGGCACAGCCAAAAGAGGACTGGCCACCCCTCATAGCCTGGTTCCTCTTTAGGTTTCTTCCTAGGTTTTGGCCTTTCTAGGGAGTTTTTCCTAGCCACCGTGCTTCTACACCTGCATTGCTTGATGTTTGGGGTTTTTTTAGGCTGGGTTTCTGTACAGCACTTTGAGATATCAGCTGATGTACGAAGGGATTTATAAATACATTTGATTTGATTATACCAGGACAAATAGGGAACACTGTGCCATTTGGGAAACAGACTACAACAGAGTTCCCATCCGATTTAAGTTCAGAACAACGATTTATAATATAGTTATTGGCACGTAATGCTGCATAGACTGTATAAAAGGATAAGAGGACGAGGTGAACGCGTACATACCTTGCAGACGGCCATAGGGGGCCAAGTTCATGACCGTATTGTTGGTCAAAACGGTCCAATATGACTTTACACACCCGTTTCTGTTTCTCGGGTCGGGAAGGAACCTGTGAGTTTTGAGGAAGACGTCTAGATTCAAACAGGAGGACGGCTGATGAGTGTGTGCGTGTGTGTAACTAAAAGTATAACTAATCTAATCATTTATTTGATCAAATAACCAACAGTGAATTTGTCCTGGTTAATACCAGAAACAAATAACCCACACACGTATTGTCTGCTGGTCCTATACGTGTATTCGTATGAACCAACCTTACCCGTTCGGTCGGAACAGTTCGCTCCTCTCTCGACAGGTCCTGTCCACGGTCGGAACCGATAACGGAGTTGCACGACAGTAATCTCAGACATTTCGACGACTGAGAATGTCTCCACCGTAGAATAATTAACTCTCTCGAGACTAAACGTCTAAACATTTCATAAATAAATCAGAATTAAATCAATTTAAGCAAACGGTTGACTGACATTTCGTTCCGTGTTCTTCTTTAGACATGTCCGTCTCTTATAATTTACCCCCTTCTCCTTGGCTATTTTAAACTCAGTTCCCCTCCCTAACATCAAGCAACATTGAGACCCAAAGATTTTGGAATAGATACGGGTACAAATCGTACACAACTACTCATTCAAGGGTTTTTCTGTATTTTTACTATTTTCTACATTGTAGAATAATAGTGAAGACTTCAAAACTATGAAATAACACATATGGAGTCATGTAGTAACCAAAAAAAAAGTGTTGAATGAAAAATATATTTTATATTTGAGATTCTTCAAAGTAGCCACCCTTTGCTTTGACGACAGCTTTGCACACTCTTAGCATTCTCTCAACCAGCTTCACCTGGAATGTTTTTTTCCAACAGTCTTGAAGGAGTTCCCACACATGCTGAGCACTTGTCGGCTGCTTTTCCTTCACTCTGCGATCCAACTCATCCCAAACCATCTCAAATTGAGGTGAAGCCGGGTGATTGTGGAGGCCAATAGAGTTTGGAATAGAGACAAGGGTACAAATCATATACGCATTTATTAGCATTTTATAACAAAAAAAATGTACAAGGTAGAAAATGTGACTATGAAATCCCAAGAATGCAGCCGTGTGACTAAAGTAACATGTTATGGAAATGTACAAGATACATTCACATGGTAAGGTGATACCAGGACAAGACCGACCCCGTGACCCCCTGACCCCGTTCACATGGTAAGGTGATACCAGGACAAGACCGACCCCGTGACCCCCTGACCCCGTTCACATGGTAAGGTGATACCAGGACAAGACCGACCCCGTGACCCCCTGACCCGTTCACATGGTAAGGTGATACAGGACAAGACTGACCCCCTGACCCCGTTCACATGGTAAGGTGATACAGGACAAGACTGACCCCGTGACCCCCTGACCCCGTTCACATGGTAAGGTGATACAGGACAAGACTGACCCCGTGCACATGGTAAGGTGATACAAGACATGACTGACCCCCTGACCCCGTTCACATGGTAAGGTGTGGCCTACAGTCAAACAATAAAAGGACATGATACATCTAGTGTAGAAACGGGGTCAGTCTCTATGCAGAGTAGAAACGGGGTCAGTCTCTATGCAGAGTAGAAACGGGGTCAGTCTCTATGCAGAGTAGAAACGGGGTCAGTCTCTATGCAGAGTAGAAACGGGGTCAGTCTCTATGCAGAGTAGAAACGGGGTCAGTCTCTATGCAGAGTAGAAACGGGGTCAGTCTCTATGCAGTGTAGAAACGGGGTCAGTCTCTATGCAGAGTAGAAACAGGGTCAGTCTCTATGCAGAGTAGAAACGGGGTCAGTCTCTATGCAGTGTAGAAACGGGGTCAGTCTCTATGCAGAGTAGAAACGGGGTCAGTCTCTATGCAGAGTAGAAACGGGGTCAGTCTCGATGCAGAGTAGAAACGGAGTCAGTCTCTATGCAGAGTAGAAACGGGGTCAGTCTCTATGCAGAGTAGAAACGGGGTCAATCTCTGGACCAGAGTAGAAACGGGGTCAGTCTCTATGCAGTGTAGAAACGGGGTCAGTCTTGATGCAGAGTAGAAACGGGGTCAGTCTCTATGCAGAGTAGAAACGGGGTCAGTCTCGATGCAGAGTAGAAACGGGGTCAGTCTATGCAGAGTAGAAACGGGGTCAGTCTCTGGACCAGAGTAGAAACGGGGTCAGTCTCTATAACTATAACAGACTGTAGAGTACAGTATGTAGTGACTATAACAGACTGTAGAGTACAGTATGTAGTGACTATAACAGACTGTAGAGTACAGTATGTAGTGACTATAACAGACTGTAGAGTACAGTATGTAGTGAGTATAACAGACTGTAGAGTACAGTATGTAGTGACTATAACAGACTGTAGAGTACAGTATGTAGTGACTATAACAGACTGTAGAGTACAGTATGTAGTGACTATAACAGACTGTAGAGTACAGTATGTAGTGACTATAACAGACTGTAGAGTACAGTATGTAGTGACTATAACAGACTGTAGAGTACAGTATGTAGTGACTATAACAGACTGTAGAGTACAGTATGTAGTGACTATAACAGACTGTAGAGTACAGTATGTAGTGACTATAACAGACTGTAGAGTACAGTATGTAGTGACTATAACAGACTGTAGAGTACAGTATGTAGTGACTATAACAGACTGTAGAGTACAGTATGTAGTGACTATAACAGACTGTAGAGTACAGTATGTAGTGACTATAACAGACTGTAGAGTACAGTATGTAGTGACTATAACAGACTGTAGAGTACAGTATGTAGTGACTATAACAGACTGTCTTTAAAAAAATCAAGTATGTCGAGAATAAAGTCTGACTTCCAAATAGTAGTATGTAGCAGTATGTACCTACTTTATCATGTAGTGACTATAACAGACTGTAGAGTACAGTATGTAGTGACTATAACAGACTGTCTTTAAAAAAATCAAGTATGTGAGAATAAAGTCTGACTTCCAAATGTAGTGCACCTATTTATCATGTAGGGCACTACTTTATCATGTAGTGCACTACTTTATCATGTAGTGCACTACTTTATCATGTAGTGCACTACTTTATCGTGTAGTGCACTACTTTATCATGTAGTGCACTACTTTGTCATGTAGTGCACTACTTTGTCATGTAGCGCACTACTTTATCATGTAGCGCACTACTTTGTCATGTAGTGCACTACTTTGTCATGTAGTGCGCTACTTTACCATGTAGTGCGCTACTTTACCATGTAGTGCACTACTTTATCATGTAGTGCACTAAGGATGCATTGAAAGATGTCTTTATCACAGACAGTACACCCTATAATACTGATATTATCAGCAGGGGGAAAATAAAACAGGGCCTAAACAATAAAATGGTTTCAGCCTCCAGGTTGAGGATGTTTTAGTCAGACTAAAAACAGGATGAGACCAACGAAATAACTGCAATGCAAAGTTATACACACACACACCGAGTATACTAAACATTAGGAACACCGTAATATTGAGTTGTACTCTCCCCCCTTCCCCTTCCTCCTCCCCCTCCCGATCAGAACAGCTTCGATTGGTCGGGGACTTCACAAGGTGTGGAAAGGGTTCGAGTTGTACTCCCCCCTTCCCCTTCCTCCTCCCCCTCCCGATCAGAACAGCTTCGATTGGTCGGGGACTTCACAAGGTGTGGAAAGGGTTCCAGTTGTACCCTCCCCCTTCCCCTCCCCCTCCCGATCAGAACAGCTTCGATTGGTCGGGGACTTCACAAGGTGTGGAAAGGGTTCCACAGGGACACTGGCCCCAATGTCGACTCCAATGCTGTTCTCACGGTTGTGTCATAATTAGCCGGATGTCGTTTGGATGGTGGACCATTCTTGATACACACGGGAAAACTGTTTAGCATGAAAAACCAGCAGCTTTGCAGTTCTTGACACAAACCGGTGCAACTGGCTCTTACTACCATCCCCTGGTAAAAAAAAGACAATTAAAATCTTCTTGTCTTGTAACATTCGCAATCTATGTCGCCAATTGTCTCAAGGCTTGAAAATCCTTCTTTAAACCTGTCTCCTCCCCTCTTCATCTACATGTCTCCTCCCCTCTTCATCTACATGTCTCCTCCCATCTTCATCTACATGTCTCCTCCCCTCTTCATGTCTCCTCCCCTCTTCATCTACATGTCTCCTCCCCTCTTCATCTACATGTCTCCTCCCCTCTTCATCTACATGTCTCCTCCCCTCTTCATCTACAAGTCTCCTCCCCTCTTCATCTACATGTCTCCTCCCCTTCATCTACATGTCTCCTCCCCTCTTCATCTACACTGATTGAAGTGGATTTAACACGAGACGTCAATAAGGGATCACCTGGTCAGTCTGTGTCACAGAAAGAATAGGTGTTCTTAATGTTCTGCATACTCAGTGTGTTTGTGTATATATACACACACACACACACACACACACTACATGACCAAAAGTATGTGGACACCTGCTCATCAAACATCTCATTCCAAAACCATGGGCTTTAATATGGAGTTGGACCCCCCTTTGCTGCTGCTATAACAGCCTCCACTCTTCTGGGAAGTCATTAATATGGAGTTGGTCCCCCTTTTCTGCTATAACAGCCTCCACTCTTCAGGGAAGTCATTAATATGGAGTTGGACCCCCCCTTTGCTGCTATAACAGCCTCCACTCTTCTGGGAAGTCATTAATATGGAGTTGGACCCCCCCTATAACAGCCTCCACTCTTCTGGGAAGGCATTAATATGGAGTTGGTCCATTAGATGTTGGAAACATTGGTCCCCTTTGCTGCTATAACAGCCTCCACTCTTCTGGGAAGGCTTTCCAATAGATGTTGGAACATTGCTGCTATAACAGCCTCCACTCTTCTGGGAAGGCTTTCCACTAGATGTTGGAACATTGCTGCTATAACAGCCTCCACTCTTCTGGGAAGGCTTTCCACTAGATGTTGGAACATTGCTGCAGGGGAACTTGCTTCCATTCAGCCACAAGATCATTAGTGAGGTCGGGCACTGATGTGGGCGATTAGTCCTGGTTCACAGTCGGCGTTCCAATTCATTGTCATGCTGAAACAGGAAAGGGCCTTCCCCAAATTATTGCCACAAAGTTGGAAGCACAGAACCGTCTAGAATGTCATTGTGCTGTAGCGTTAAGATTTCCCTTCATTGGAACTAAGGGGCCCACCCAGTCACCCTCCGTCTCTCTCCAGGGCCCACCCAGTCACCCTCCGTCTCTCTCCAGGGCCCACCCAGTCACCCTCCCTCTCTCTCCAGGGCCCACCCAGTCACCCTCCCTCTCTTTCTCCAGGGCCCACCCAGTCACCCTCCGTCTCTCTCCAGGGCCCACCCAGTCACCCTCCGTCTCTCTCCAGGGCCCACCCAGTCACCCTCCCTCCTCTCTCTCCAGGGCCCACCCAGTCACCCTCCCTCTCTCTCCAGGGCCCACCCAGTCACCCTCCCTCTCTCTCCAGGGCCCACCCAGTCACCCTCCCTCTCTCTCCAGGGCCCACCCAGTCACCCTCCCTCTCTCTCCAGGGCCCACCCAGTCACCCTCCCTCTCTCTCCAGGGCCCACCCAGTCACCCTCCCTCTCTCTCCAGGGCCCACCCAGTCACCCTCCCTCTCTTTCTCCAGGGCCCACCCAGTCATCCTCCCTCTCTCCAGGGCCCACCCAGTCATCCTCCCTCTCTCTCCAGGGCCCACCCAGTCACCCTCCCTCTCTCTCCAGGGCCCACCCAGTCATCCTCCGTCTCTCTCCAGGGCCCACCCAGTCATCCTCCGTCTCTCTCCAGGGCCCACCCAGTCACCCTCCCTCTCTTTCTCCAGGGCCCACCCAGTCATCCTCCCCCTCTCCAGGGCCCACCCAGTCACCCTCCCTCTCCAGGGCCCACCCAGTCACTCTCCCTCTCTCTCTCCAGGGCCCACCCAGTCACTCTCCCTCTCTCTCTCCAGGGCCCACCCAGTCACCCTCCCTCTCTCTCCAGGGCCCACCCAGTCTCTCTCCCCCTCTCTCTCCAGGGCCCACCCAGTCACCTCCCTCTCTCTCCAGGGCCCACCCAGTCACCCTCCCTTCTCCAGGGCCCACCCAGAAATCACCCTCCCTCTCTCTCCAGGGCCCACCCAGTCACCCTCCCTCTCTCTCCAGGGCCCACCCAGTCACCCTCCCTCTCCAGGGCCCAATGGAGGAAGAGAGAGGAGGAGGAAGAGGAGGCAGTCACTAAATTCTCCATCTCTCTCTCCAGGGCCCACCCAGTCACTCTCCCTCTCTCTCTCCAGGGCCCACCCAGTCACCCTCCCTCTCTCTCCAGGGCCCACCCAGTCTCTCTCCAGGGTTGGACAGTCCGCTCCACCATCGTAGTCCTGTGAGCTCGTGGGCCGACGGTGGCGGTGGCTCCTTGGTCTTGGGAGCATCATCTCGGCTGGTGGTGGAGTCTGTAGACCTCTACACAGCACGTACTTTGAAAAGAAACCAAAGAAACTGTCATTTTTTTTTTGGTGGTGAGGTGTCAGGTCAAAGCCTAATAGAAATGCCTGAAGAGGACAAATAATGTTGTTTGAATTGAAGGTTGGGCTTGGGGATGGGATAAACCAATCAGGTAAGGAAGGAGGAGCCCGGTGGAGGGGAGGGGCTAGGATATGACATCATGAGTGTCGCTGTTAGGTTGTTGTTGACGGTTGGCCACGGGAGGGAGGGGCTTGCCGAAGAACTCTGAAAAAGAGAGAGAGGAGGAGGAAGAATGGAGGAAGAGAGAGGAGGCAGGAGGGACAGGATCAAAAGAGGAGGAGGCTGTTATAGCAGCTGTAACTTAAATTAGTTCTATATAACATAGAGACTAAGGCTATATACTTATAGCTGTAAGGCATATAACTATAACTAACTATAGGCATAACTATATAACATAACAACTAATATAACTATAACTATACTATAACTAACTATATAACTATAACTATACATGTAGGATGTAACATAGGATCATAACTATAACTATGTATAACTAACTATAAACAGCCCATAGACAGGAAGATGACCTGATCACCAGAGTAACAGACATGTAGGACGTAGGATCAACAGAGATACAGGAGGCATGTAGGAGGATCAACAGAGATACAGGAGGCATGTAGGATGTTCAACAGAGATACAGGAGGCATGTAGGATGTTCGTAGGATCAACAGAGATACAGGAGGCATGTAGGATGTTCGTAGGATCAACAGAGATACAGGAGGCATGTAGGATGTTCGTAGGATCAACAGAGATACAGGAGGCATGTAGGATGTTCATAGGATCAACAGAGATACAGGAGGCATGTAGGATGTTCATAGGATCAACAGAGATACAGGAGGCATGTAGGATGTTCATAGGATCAACAGAGAGACAGGAGGCATGTAGGATGTTCATAGGATCAACAGAGATACAGGAGGCATGTAGGATGTTCATAGGATCAACAGGATCAACAGAGATACAGGATGGCATGTAGGATGTTCATCAACAGGATCAACAGAGATACAGGAGGCATGTAGGATGTTCATAGCATCAACAGAGATACAGGAGGCATGTAGGATGTTCGTAGGATCAACAGAGATACAGGAGGCATGTAGGATGTTCGTAGGATCAACAGAGAGATTTAATCCAACTTCCATCAGACAAAGAAGACAATTACAATATGTTTTCAGAGGAGATGGAGTCAATATAACTATAACTATAACTAACTATATACAATATATATAATGTTAGTGTTGTTTAACATGCTCTGTAGACACAGAGAGGAAATGGAGTCAGTGTTTAACATGCTCTGTAGACAGAGAGGAAATGGGGTCAGTGTTTAACATGCTCTATAGACAGAGAGGAAATGGGGTCAGTGATTAACATGCTAACATGCTCTGTAGACAGAGAGGAAATGGGGTCAGTGTTTAACATGCTCTATAGACAGAGAGGAAATGGGGTCAGTATTTAACATGCTGTGTAGACAGAGAGGAAATGGAGTCAGTGTTTAACATGCTCTATAGACAGAGAGGAAATGGACAGTCAGTGTTTAACATGCTCTGTAGACAGAGAGGAAATGGGGTCAGTGTTTAACATGCTCTGTAGACAGAGAGGAAATGGGGTCAGTGTTTAACATGCTCTGTAGACAGAGAGGAAATGGAGTCAGTGTTTAACATGCTCTGTAGACAGAGAGGAAATGGGGTCAGTGTTTAACATGCTCTATAGACAGAGAGGAAATGGGGTCAGTGTTTAACATGCTCTGTAGACAGAGAGGAAATGGGGTCAGTGTTTAACATGCTCTGTAGACAGAGAGGAAATGGGGTCAGTGTTTAACATGCTCTGTAGACAGAGAGGAAATGGGGTCAGTGTTTAACATGCTCTGTAGACAGAGAGGAAATGGGGTCAGTGTTTAACATGCTCTGTAGACAGAGAGGAAATGGGGTCAGTGTTTAACATGCTCTGTAGACAGAGAGGAAATGGGGTCAGTGTTTAACATGCTCTGTAGACAGAGAGAGGAAATGGGGTCAGTGTTTAACATGCTCTGTAGACAAAGAGAGGAAATGGGGTCAGTGTTTAACATGCTCTGTAGACAGAGAGGAAATGGGGTCAGTGTTTAACATGCTCTGTAGACAGAGAGGAAATGGGGTCAGTGTTTAACATGCTCTGTAGACAAAGAGAGGAAATGGGGTCAGTGATTAACATGCTAACATGCTCTGTAGACAGAGAGGAAATGGGGTCAGTGTTTAACATGCTCTATAGACAGAGAGGAAATGGGGTCAGTATTTAACATGCTGTGTAGACAGAGAGGAAATGGGGTCAGTGTTTAACATGCTCTATAGACAGAGAGGAAATGGGGTCAGTGTTTAACATGCTCTGTAGACAGAGAGGAAATGGGGTCAGTGTTTAACATGCTCTGTAGACAGAGAGGAAATGGGGTCAGTGTTTAACATGCTCTGTAGACAGAGAGAGGAAATGGGGTCAGTGTTTAACATGCTCTGTAGACAGAGAGGAAATGGGGTCAGTGTTTAACATGCTCTGTAGACAAAGAGAGGAAATGGGGTCAGTGTTTAACATGCTCTGTAGACAGAGAGAGGAAATGGGGTCAGTGTTTAACATGCTCTGTAGACAGAGAGAGGAAATGGGGTCAGTGTTTAACATGCTCTGTAGACAGAGAGGAAATGGGGTCAGTGTTTAACATGCTCTGTAGACAGAGGGGAAATGGGGTCAGTGTTTAACATGCTCTGTAGACAGAGAGAGGAAATGGGGTCAGTGTTTAACATGCTCTGTAGACAAAGAGAGGAAATGGGGTCAGTGTTTAACATGCTCTGTAGACAGAGAGGAAATGGGGTCAGTGTTTAACATGCTCTGTAGACAGAGAGGGGAAATGGAGTCAGTGTTTAACATGCTCTGTAGACAGAGAGAGGAAATGGGGTCAGTGTTTAACATGCTCTGTAGACAAAGAGAGGAAATGGGGTCAGTGTTTAACATGCTCTGTAGACAGAGAGGGGAAATGGGGTCAGTGTTTAACATGCTCTGTAGACAAAGAGAGGAAATGGGGTCAGTGTTTAACATGCTCTGTAGACAAAGAGAGGAAATGGGGTCAGTGATTAACATGCTAACATGCTCTGTAGACAGAGAGGAAATGGGGTCAGTGTTTAACATGCTCTATAGACAGAGAGGAAATGGGGTCAGTATTTAACATGCTGTGTAGACAGAGAGGAAATGGGGTCAGTGTTTAACATGCTCTATAGACAGAGAGGAAATGGGGTCAGTGTTTAACATGCTCTATAGACAGAGGGGAAATGGGGTCAGTGTTTAACATGCTCTATAGACAGAGAGGAAATGGGGTCAGTGTTTAACATGCTCTATAGACAGAGAGGAAATGGGGTCAGATGCTCTATAGACAGAGAGGAAATGGGGTCAGTGTTTAACATGCTCTATAGACAGAGAGGAAACGGGGTCAGTGTTTAACATGCTCTGTAGACAGAGAGGAAATGGGGTCAGTGTTTAACATGCTCTATAGACAGAGAGGAAATGGGGTCAGTGTTTAACATGCTCTATAGACAGAGAGGAAATGGGGTCAGTGTTTAACATGCTCTATAGACAGAGAGGAAATGGGGTCAGTGTTTAACATGGAATAAGAGCCGTCATCAGCTGTTAGTGAAAGAGAAGAAACAACAGCATGCCATGAACAGGCTGCTAGATGAGGAACAGACAGATGGTTAGTTAGTAGTTAGTTAGTGGTTAGTTAGTGGTTAACATACAGCAGTGGAGTGGTGGTGGAGATAGTCAGATGACATGAACAGGCTGCTAGATGAGGAACAGACAGATGGTTAGTTAGTAGTTAGTTAGTGGTTAGTTAGTAGTTAGTTAGTGGTTAACATACAGCAGTGGAGTGGTGGTGGAGACAGTCAGATGACATGAACAGGCTGCTAGATGAGGAACAGACAGATGGTTAGTTAGTGGTTAGTTAGTGGTTAGTTAGTGGTTAACATACAGCAGTGGAGTGGTGGTGGAGATAGTCAGATGACATGAACAGGCTGCTAGATGAGAAACAGACAGATGGTTAGTTAGTGGTTAGTTAGTGGTTAGTTAGTGGTTAACATACAGCAGTGGAGTGGTGGTGGAGACAGTCAGATGACATGAACAGGCTGCTAGATGAGGAACAGACAGATGGTTAGTTAGTGGTTAGTTAGTGGTTAGTTAGTGGTTAGTTAGTTAGTCAGATGACAGGTCTAGACAGTCACTTTAAACATCATTACCGGATCGACTCCTATCGCCAAGAGGCTCCAGCTTGGGAAGCCTAGACATTTTGGGAGTAGCCCATCCAACTAAAACAACAAATACATTATTAGTAGAAGCCCATCCCACTACAACAACTAAATACATTATTAGTAGAAGCCCATCCAACTAAAACAACAAATACATTATTAGTAGAAGCCCATCCCACTACAACAACTAAATACATTATTAGTAGAAGCCCATCCCACTAAAACAACAACTAAATACATTATTAGTAGAAGCCCATCCCACTAAAAAACAACTAAATACATTATTAGTAGAAGCCCCATCCCACTAAAACAACAACTAAATACATTATTAGTAGAAGCCCATCCCACTAAAAAACAACTAAATACATTATTAGTAGAAGCCCATCCCACTAAAAAACAACTAAATACATTATTAGTAGAAGCCCATCCCACTAAAACAACAACTAAATACATTATTAGTAGAAGCCCCTCCCACTAAAACAACTAAATACATTATTAGTAGAAGCCCATCCCACTAAAACAACAACTAAATACATTATTAGTAGAAGCCCATCCCACTAAAACAACTAAATACATTATTAGTAGAAGCCCATCACTAAAAAACAACTAAATACATTATTAGTAGAAGCCCATCCCACTAAAACAACAACTAAATACATTATTAGTAGAAGCCCATCCCACTAAAACAACTAAATACATTATTAGTAGAAGCCCATCCCACTAAAACAACTAAATACATTATTAGTAGAAGCCCATCCCACTAAAACAACAACTAAATACATTATTAGTAGAAGCCCATCCCACTAAAAACAACTAAATACATTATTAGTAGAAGCCCATCCAACTAAAACAACTAAATACATTATTAGTAGAAGCCCATCCCACTAAAACAACTAAATACATTATTAGTAGAAGAAGCCCATCCCACTAACAACAACTAAATACATTATTAGTAGAAGCCCATCCCACTACAATTAACAACTAAATACATTATTAGTAGAAGCCCATCCCACTACAACAACAACCCATCCCATCCCACTAAAACAACAACTAAATACATTATTAGTAGAAGCCCATCCCACTAAAACAACAACTAAATACATTATTAGTAGAAGCCCATCCCACTAAAACAACAACAACTAAATACATTATTAGTAGAAGCCCATCCTAAAACTAACAACAACTAAATACATTATTAGTAGAAGCCTCATCCAGGTAGTGGTGGAAACTCTCAACAGGTAAATACATTATTAGTGGTGGAGAAGCCCATCCTCTCACAACAACAACAACTAAGTGGTGGAAGTGTGTCCCACTACAACAACAAGTGGTGGAGGTGTGTCTCTCACCAGGTAGTGGTGGAGGAAGCCCCTCTCTCACCAGGTAGTGGTAGGCCCTCCACTGGTGGAGGTGTGTCTCTATTAGTGGTGGAGGTGCCCCTCCCACTAAAACAACAACAACTGAACCAGGTAGTGGTGGCCCATCCCACTAAAACAACAACTAAATACCAGGTAGTGGTGGAGGCCCATCCATCACCAGGTAACAACAACTAAATACATTAGTGGTGGAGTGTGTCTCCCACTAAAACAGGTAAGTACATTAGGTGTGGAAGCCCTCACCAAGGTAGTGGTGGAGGTGTGTCTCTCACCAGGTAGTGGTGGAGGTGAAGCCCTCTAAAACAACCAAATAGTGGTGGAGTGTGTCTCTCACCAGGTAAAAAAGTGGTGGAGGTGTGTCTAAATACAGGTAGTGGTGGAGCCCATGTCTCAACAACCAGGTAGTGGTATTGGTGTGTCCATCCCAGGTAGTGGTGGAAACTCTCACCAGGTAGTGGTGGAGGTGTGGATCTCACCAGGTAGTGGTCATCCCACTAAAACTCTCACCAGGTAGTGGTGGAGGGTGTCCCATCCCACTAGTGGTGGAGGTGTGTCTCTCACCAGGTAGTGGTGGAGGTGTCATCTCTCACCAGGTAGTGGTGGAGGTGTGTGGATCTCACCAGGTAGTGGTGGAGGTGCCCATCTCTCACCAGGTAGTGGTGGAGGTGTGTCTCTCACCAGGTAGTGGTGGAGGTGTGTCTCTCACCAGGTAGTGGTGGAGGTGTGTGGATCTCACCAGGTAGTGGTGGAGGTGTGTGGATCTCACCAGGAAGTGGTGGAGGTGTGTCTCTCACCAGGTAGTGGTGGAGGTGTCTCTCACCAGGTAGTGGTGGAGGTGTCTCTCACCAGGTAGTGGTGGAGGTGTGTCTCTCACCAGGTAGTGGTGGAGGTGTGTCTCTCTCACCAGGTAGTGGTTATTAGTGTCTCTCTCACCAGGTAGTGGTGGAGGTGTGATCTCACCAGGTAGTGGTGGAGGTGTGGATCTCACCAGGTAGTGGTGGAGGTGTGGATCTCACCAGGTAGTGGTGGAGGTGTGTGGATCTCACCAGGTAGTGGTGGAGGTGTGTGGATCTCACCAGGTAGTGGTGGAGGTGTGTCTCTCACCAGGTAGTGGTGGAGGTGTGTCTCTCACCAGGTAGTGGTGGAGGTGTGTCTCTCACCAGGTAGTGGTGGAGGTGTGTCTCTCACCAGGTAGTGGTGGAGGTGTGTCTCTCACCAGGTAGTGGTGGAGGTGTGTCTCTCACCAGGTAGTGGTGGAGGTGTGTCTCTCACCAGGTAGTGGTGGAGGTGTGTCTCTCACCAGGTAGTGGTGGAGGTGTGTCTCTCACCAGGTAGTGGTGGAGGTGTCTCTCACCAGGTAGTGGTGGAGGTGTGTCTCTCACCAGGTAGTGGTGGAGGTGTGTCTCTCACCAGGTAGTGGTGGAGGTGTGTCTCTCACCAGGTAGTGGTGGAGGTGTGTGTCTCTCACCAGGTAGTGGTGGAGGTGTGTCTCTCACCAGGTAGTGGTGGAGGTGTGTGGATCTCACCAGGTAGTGGTGGAGGTGTGTCTCTCACCAGGTAGTGGTGGAGGTGTGTCTCTCACCAGGTAGTGGTGGGGGTGTGTCTCTCACCAGGTAGTGGTGGAGGTGTGGGGCTCTCACCAGGTAGTGGTGGATGTGTGTCTCTCTCACCAGGTAGTGGTGGAGGTGTGTCTCTCTCACCAGGTAGTGGTGGAGGTGTGTCTCTCACCAGGTAGTGGTGGAGGTGTGTCTCTCACCAGGTAGTGGTGGAGGTGTGTCTCTCACCAGGTAGTGGTGGAGGTGTGTCTCTCACCAGGTAGTGGTGGAGGTGTGTCTCTCACCAGGTAGTGGTGGAGGTGTGTCTCTCACCAGGTAGTGGTGGAGGTGTGTCTCTCACCAGGTAGTGGTGGAGGTGTGTGGATCTCACCAGGTAGTGGTGGAGGTGTGTGGATCTCACCAGGTAGTGGTGGATGTGTGTCTCTCACCAGGTAGTGGTGGAGGTGTGAACCCCATGATCTCACCAGGTAGTGGTGGAGGTGTGTCTCTCACCAGGTAGTG
This sequence comes from Oncorhynchus nerka, assembly GCF_034236695.1. Taxonomy (NCBI): domain Eukaryota; kingdom Metazoa; phylum Chordata; class Actinopteri; order Salmoniformes; family Salmonidae; genus Oncorhynchus; species Oncorhynchus nerka. The sequence goes on from NC_088397.1 coordinate 4,762,229, forward strand.
GTGGAGGTGTGTGTCTCTCACCAGGTAGTGGTGGGGGTGTGTCTCTCACCAGGTAGTGGTGGAGGTGTGGGGCTCTCGGGGGCTGCTGTCTCCTCCGTCCTCAGAGGATCCACTCTGTGTTTCCTCTTCAGTCTCAGTTTACTCGTCTTCTTCTTCGTCCGCTCCACTGAGGCTGCACCGCTCTCTGGAGTCTGTCTCTCGCTGTCCTCTTCCTCCTCCTCCTCCTCTTCCTCTTCCTGCCCTCCTTCTCTAGCATCGTTGGCACCACCCACCTGCCCTCCTGTCGGTCTCTTCTTCAGCTTGTCTTCATTCTGCATGGATGGAACACGCATTAACACAGCTGGAACCACCCGATGGCATTAACACAGCTGGAACCCCCCCGATGGCATTAATACAGCTGGAACCCCCCCATGGCATTAATACAGCTGGAACCCCCCATGGCATTAATACAGCTGGAACCCCAATGGCCAATGGCACTAATACAGCTGAACCCCCATGGCATTAATACAGCTGGAACCCCCATGGCATTAATACAGCTGGAACCCCCATGGCATTAACACAGCTGGAACCCCCATGGCATTAATACAGCTGGAACCCCCGATGGCATTAATACAGCTGGAACCCCCCATGGCATTAATACAGCTGGAACCCCCATGGCATTAATACAGCTGGAACCCCCATGGCATTAATACAGCTGGAACCCCCATGGCATTAATACAGCTGAACCCCCATGGCATTAATACAGCTGGAACCCCCATGGCATTAATACAGCTGGAACCCCCATGGCATTAACACAGCTGGAACCCCCATGGCATTAACACAGCTGGATCCCCCCCCATGGCATTAATACAGCTGGACCCCCCCATGGCATTAATACAGCTGGACCCCCATGGCATTAATACAGCTGGACCCCCATGGCATTAATACAGCTGGACCCCCATGGCATTAATACAGCTGGACAGCTGGACCCCCATGGCATTAACACAGCTGGAACCCCCATGGCATTAACACAGCTGGACCCCCCATGGCATTAATACAGCTGGAACCCCCCATGGCATTAATACAGCTGGAACCCCCCATGGCATTAACACAGCTGGAACCCCCATGGCATTAATACAGCTGGAACCCCCCCATGGCATTAATACAGCTGGAATCCCCCCCCCCATGGCATTAACACAGCTGGAACCCCCATGGCATTAATACAGATGGAACCTCCCCATGGCATTAATACAGCTGGAACCCCGCATGGCATTAATACAGCTGGAACCTCCCCCATGGCATTAATACAGATGGAACCCCCCCAGCTGGCATTAACACAGCTGAACCCCCATGGCATTAATACAGTTGGCATTAACACATGAACCCCCATGGCATTAATACAGATGGAAACCCCATGGCATTAATACAGATGGAACCTGGAACCCATGGCATTAATACAGCTGGAACCCCCCATGGCATTAATACAGATGGAACCTCCCCATGGCATTAATACAGCTGGAAACCCCATGGCATTAATACAGCTGGAACCCCCCATGGCATTAATACAGCTGGAACCCCCCATGGCATTAATACAGATGGAACCCCCCATGGCATTAATACAGCTGGAACCCCCCCCACATGGCATTAACACAGCTGGACCCCCCATGGCATTAATACAGATGGAACCCCCATGGCATTAATACAGCTGGAACCCCCCATGGCATTAATACAGATGGAACCTTCCCATGGCATTAATACAGCTGAACCCCCATGGCATTAATACAGATGGAACAGCTGAAACCCATGGCATTAATACAGCTGGAACCCCCCATGGCATTAATACAGCTGGAACCCCCCATGGCATTAATACAGCTGGAACCCCCCATGGCATTAATACAGATGGAACCCCCATGGCATTAATACAGCTGGAACCTCCCCATGGCATTAATACAGATGGAACCCCCATGGCATTAATACAGCTGGAACCCCCATGGCATTAATACAGATGGAACCTTCCCATGGCATTAATACAGCTGAACCCCCCATGGCATTAATACAGATGGAACCCACCCATGGCATTAATGCAGCTGGAACCCACCCATGGCATTAATACAGCTGGAACCACCCATGGCATTAATACAGCTGGAACCACCCCATGGCATTAATACAGCTGGAACCCCCATGGCATTAATACAGCTTAATACAGCTGGAACCTCCCCATGGCATTAATACAGCTGGAACCCACCCATAGCATTAATACAGCTGAACCCCCATGGCATTAATACAGCTGGAACCATGGCATTAATACAGCTGGACCCCCTGGCATTAATACAGATGGAACCCCCATGGCATTAATACAGCTGGAACCCCCATGGCATTAATACAGCTGGAACCTCCCCATGGCATTAATACAGCTGGAACCCCCATGGCATTAACAGCTGGAACCCCCATGGCATTTATACAGCTGGAACCCCCCATGGCATGGCATTAATACAGCTGGAACCCCCATGGCATTAATACAGCTGGAACCCCCATGGCATTAATACAGCTGGAAAACCCCATGGCATTAATACAGCTGGAACCCCCCCCATGGCATTAATACAGCTGGAACCCCCCCATGGCATTAATACAGCTGGAACCCCCATGGCATTAATACAGCTGGAACCCCCATGGCATTAATACAGCATTAATACTGGAACCCCCATGGCATTAATACAGCTGGAACCCCATGGCATTAATACAGCTGGAACCCTCCCCCATGGCATTAATACAGCTGGAACCCCCCATGGCATTAGCTGGAACCCCTGGACAGCTGGAACCCCATGGCATTAATACAGCTGGAACCCCGATGGCATTAACACAGCTGGAACCCCGATGGCATTAACACAGCTGGAACCCCCGATGGCATTAACACAGCTGGAACCTCCCCATGGCATTAACACAGCTGGAACCCCTCATGGTATTAATACAGATGGAACCCCCTGGTATTAATACAGATGGACCCCCATGGCATTAATATAGCTGGACCCCCCCCCCATGGCATTAATATAGCTGGAACCCCCATGGCATTAACACAGCTGGACCCACAACCCATTGACCCTGCGGCTCAAATGGCACCCTATTCCCTAAAGGGGACACTACAACGAACACATAGGGCTCTGGTCAAAACCAGTGCACTACATAGGGAATAGAGTGCCATTTCAAGCAAATCAACAAAGTTGATGCTGATTGGCCCAGTGTATTCCACACCTCATTGATGACGTTGCCGATTGGCTGGAAGGGGCTGTGTACGGCGGCGTCGTCGGTCTCCTCCTCCTCATGCAGTGTCCGACCCTCCCTCTCCGCCTCCTCTTTCTCCTGACGGTCTCTGGGATCAGGGGAACAAAAGGACTTTTTTATTTACCTAAAATGTTAACATGTCAGTTAATAACTCATTCTTATTTACAACGACTCCAACTGTCACTAAGGTGTGATATCTCTCCTAACCAGCTGGTTAATGTTCCCTTCACTAAGGTGTGATATCTCTCCTAACCAGCTGGTTAATGTTCCCTTCACTAAGGTGTGATATCTCTCCTAACCAGCTGGTTAATGTTCCCTTCACTAAGGTGTGATATCTCTCCTAACCAGCTGGTTAATGTTCCCTTCACTAAGGTGTGATATCTAACCAGCTAACCAGCTGATATCTTCTAACCAGCTGGTTAATGTTCCCTTCACTAAGGTGTGATATCTCCCTAACCAGCTGGTTAATGTCACTAAGGTGTGATATCTCTCCTAACCAGCTGGTTAATGTCACTAAGGTGTGATATCTCTCTAACCAGCTGGTTAATGTTCCCTTCACTAAGGTGTGATATCTCTCTAACCAGCTGGTTAATGTTCACTAAGGTGTGATATCTCTCCTAACCAGCTGGTTAATGTCACTAAGGTGTGATATCTCTCCTAACCAGCTGGTTAATGTTCCCTTCACTAAGGTATGCTGGTTAATCTCTCACTAACCAGCTGGTTAATGTTCCCTTCACTAAGGTGTGATATCTCTCCTAACCAGCTGGTTGGTTAATGTCACTAAGGTGTGATATCTCTCCTAACCAGCTGGTTAATGTTCCCTTCACTAAGGTGTGATATCTCTCCTAACCAGCTGGTTAATGTTGTGATATCCCTTCACTAAGGTGTGATATCTCTCCTAACCAGCTGGTTAATGTTCCCTTCACTAAGGTGTGATATCTCTCCTAACCAGCTGGTTAATGTTCCCTTCACTAAGGTGTGATATCTCTCCTAACCAGCTGGTTAATGTTCCCTTCACTAAGGTGTGATATCTCTCCTAACCAGCTGGTTAATGTTCCCTTCACTAAGGTGTGATATCTCTCCTAACCAGCTGGTTAATGTTCCCTTCACTAAGGTGATATCTCTCTAACCAGCTGGTTAATGTTCCCTTCACTAAGGTGTGATATCTCTCCTAACCAGCTGGTTAATGTTCCCTTCACTAAGGTGTGATATCTCTCCTAACCAGCTGGTTAATGTTCCCTTCACTAAGGTGTGATATCTCTCCTAACCAGCTGGTTAATGTCCCTTCACTAAGGTGTTGATATCTCTCCTAACCAGCTGGTTAATGTTCCCTTCACTAAGGGTGTGATATCTCTCCAGCTGGTTAATGTTCCCTTCACTAAGGTGGATTCTCTCTAACCATGGTTAATGTCACTAAGGTGTGATATCTCTCCTAACCAGCTGGTTAATGTTCCCTTCACTAAGGTGTGATATCTCTCCTAACCAGCTGGTTAATGTTCCCTTCACTAAGGTGTGATATCTCTCCTAACCAGCTGGTTAATGTCACTAAGGTGTGATATCTCTCCTAACCAGCTGGTTAATGTCACTAAGGTGTGATATCTCTCCTAACCAGCTGGTTAATGTTCCCTTCACTAAGGTGTGATATCTCTCCTAACCAGCTGGTTAATGTTCCCTCACTAACCAGGTGTGATATCTCTCCTAACCAGCTGGTTAATGTCACTAAGGCATGATATCTCTCCTAACCAGCTGGTTAATGTCACTAAGGTGTGATATCTCTCCTAACCAGCTGGTTAATGTTCCCTTCACTAAGGTGTGATATCTCTCCTAACCAGCTGGTTAATGTCACTAAGGTGTGATATCTCTCCTAACCAGCTGGTTAATGTTCCCTTCACTAAGGTGTGATATCTCTCCTAACCAGCTGGTTAATGTTCCTTCAAGGTGTGATATCTCTCCTAACCAGCTGGTTAATGTTCCCTTCACTAAGGTGTGATATCTCTCCTAACCAGCTGGTTAATGTTCCCTTCACTAAGGTGTGATATCTCTCCTAACCAGCTGGTTAATGTTCCCTTCACTAAGGTGTGATATCTCTCCTAACCAGCTGGTTAATGTCACTAAGGTGTGATATCTCTCCTAACCAGCTGGTTAATGTCACTAAGGTGTGATATCTCTCCTAACCAGCTGGTTAATGTCACTAAGGTGTGATATCTCTCCTAACCAGCTGGTTAATGTTCCCTTCACTAAGGTGTGATATCTCTCCTAACCAGCTGGTTAATGTCACTAAGGTGTGATATCTCTCCTAACCAGCTGGTTAATGTTCCCTTCACTAAGGTGTGATATCTCTCCTAACCAGCTGGTTAATGTTCCCTTCACTAAGGTGTGATATCTCTCCTAACCAGCTGGTTAATGTCACTAAGGTGTGATATCTCTCCTAACCAGCTGGTTAATGTTCCCTTCACTAAGGTGTGATATCTCTCCTAACCAGCTGGTTAAATGTTAACCAGCTTCACTAAGGTGTGATATCTCTCCTAACCAGCTGGTTAATGTTCCCTTCACTAAGGTGTGATATCTCTCCTAACCAGCTGGTTAATGTCACTAAGGTGTGATATCTCTCCTAACCAGCTGGTTAATGTTCCCTTCACTAAGGTGTGATATCTCTCCTAACCAGCTGGTTAATGTTCCCTTCACTAAGGTGTGATATCTCTCCTAACCAGCCAGCTGGTTAATGTTCCCTTTAATGTCACTAAGGTGTGATATCTCTCCTAACCAGCTGGTTAATGTCACTAAGGTGTGATATCTCTCCTAACCAGCTGGTTAATGTTCCCTTCACTAAGGTGTGATATCTCTCCTAACCAGCTGGTTAATGTTCCCTTCACTAAGGTGTGATATCTCTCCTAACCAGCTGGTTAATGTCACTAAGGTGTGATATCTCTCCTAACCAGCTGGTTAATGTTCCCTTCACTAAGGTGTGATATCTCTCCTAACCAGCTGGTTAATGTCACTAAGGTGTGATATCTCTCCTAACCAGCTGGTTAATGTCACTAAGGTGTGATATCTCTCCTAACCTGGTTAATGGTTAATGTATCTCCTAACCACTGGTTAATGGTGTGATATCTCTCCTAACCAGCTGGTTAATGTCACTAAGGTGTGATATCTCTCCTAACCAGCTGGTTAATGTTCCCTTCACTAAGGTGTGATATCTCTCCTAACCAGCTGGTTAATGTTCCCTTCACTAAGGTGTGATATCTCTCCTAACCAGCTGGTTAATGTCACTAAGGTGTGATATCTCTCCTAACCAGCTGGTTAATGTTCCTTCACTAAGGTGTGATATCTCTCCTAACCAGCTGGTTAATGTTCCCTTCACTAAGGTGTGATATCTCTCCTAACCAGCTGGTTAATGTTCCCTTCACTAAGGTGTGATATCTCTCCTAACCAGCTGGTTAATGTTCCCTTCACTAAAGTTAATGTTCCCTTCACTGTGTGATATCTCTCCTAACCAGCTGGTTAATGTTCCCTTCACTAAGGTGTGATATCTCTCTAACCAGCTGGTTAATGTTCACTAAGGTGTGATATCTCTCCTAACCAGCTGGTTAATGTTCCCTTCACTAAGGTGTGATATCTCTCCTAACCAGCTGGTTAATGTTCCCTTCACTGGTTAATGTCAAGGTGTGATATCTCTCCTAACCAGCTGGTTAATGTTCCCTTCACTAAGGTGTGATATCTCTCCTAACCAGCTGGTTAATGTTCCCTTCACTAAGGTGTGATATCTCTCCTAACCAGCTGGTTAATGTTCCCTTCACTAAGGTGTGATATCTCTCCTAACCAGCTGGTTAATGTTCCCTTCACTAAGGTGTGATATCTCTCCTAACCAGCTGGTTAATGTCACTAAGGTGTGATATCTCTCCTAACCAGCTGGTTAATGTCACTAAGGTGTGATATCTCTCCTAACCAGCTGGTTAATGTTCCCTTCACTAAGGTGTGATATCTCTCCTAACCAGCTGGTTAATGTTCCCTTCACTAAGGTGTGATATCTCTCCTAACCAGCTGGTTAATGATATCTCTCCTAACCAGCTGGTTAATTCACTAAGGTGTGATATCTCTCCTAACCAGCTGGTTAATGTTCCCTTCACTAAGGTGTGATATCTCTCCTAACCAGCTGGTTAATGTTCCCTTCACTAAGGTGTGATATCTCTCCTAACCAGCTGGTTAATGTCACTAAGGTGTGATATATCTCCTAACCAGCTGGTTAATGTCACATCTCTCCTAACCAGCTGGTTAATTCACTAAGGTGTGATATCTCTCCTAACCAGCTGGTTAATGTCTCTCCCTAACCAGCTGGTTAATGTTCCCTTCATGATATCTCTCCTAACCAGCTGGTTAATGTTCCCTTCACTAAGGTGTGATATCTCTAACCAGCTGGTTAATGTCACTGGTTAATGTTAATGTTCCCTTCACTAAGGTGTGATATCTCTCCTAACCAGCTGGTTAATGTTCCCTTCACTAAGGTGTGATATCTCTCCTAACCAGCTGGTTAATGTTCCCTTCACTAAGGTGTGATATCTCTCCTAACCAGCTGGTTAATGTTCCCTTCACTAAGGTGTGATATCTCTCCTAACCAGCTGGTTAATGTCACTAAGGTGTGATATCCCTTCACTAAGGTGTGATATCTCCTAACCAGCTGGTTAATGTCACTAAGGTGTGATATCTCTCCTAACCAGCTGGTTAATGTCACTAAGGTGTGATATCTCTCCTAACCAGCTGGTTAATGTTCCCTTCACTAAGGTGTGATATCTCTCCTAACCAGCTGGTTAATGTCACTAAGGTGTGATATCTCTCCTAACCAGCTGGTTAATGTCACTAAGGTGTGATATCTCTCCTAACCAGCTGGTTAATGTTCCCTTCACTAAGGTGTTATATCTCTCCTATTGTCCCCTGTCACTAAGGTGTTATATCTCTCCAGCTGGTTAATGTCACTAAGGTGTTATATCTCTCTAACCAGCTTGTCCCCTGTCACTAAGGTGTTATATCTCTCCTATTGTCCCCTGTCACTAAGGTGTTATATCTCTCTCCTGGTTAATGTTCCACTAAGGTGTGATATCTCTCTAACCAGCTGGTTAATGTCACTCAAGGTGTTATATCTCTCCTACCAGCTGTTAATGTCACTAAGGTGTTATATCTCTATTGTCCCCTGTCACTAAGGTGTTATATCTCTCCTATTGTCCCTGTCACTAAGGTGTTGATATCTCTCCTGCTGTTAATGTCACTAAGGTGTTATATCTCTCTAACCAGCTGGTTAATGTCCCCTTCACTAAGGTGTTATATCTCTCCAGCTGGTTTGTCCCTGTCACTAAGGTGTTATATTGTCCCCTGTTTGTCACTAAGGTGTTATATCTCTCCATTGTCCCTGTCACTAAGGTGTTATATCTCTCCTATTGTCCACTGGTTAATGTCCCCTGTCACTAAGGTGTTATAGGTGTTATATGATATCTCCTATTGTCCCCTGTCACTAAGGTGTTATATCTCTCCTATTGTCCCCTGTCACTAAGGTGTTATATCTCTCCTATTGTCCCCTGTCACTAAGGTGTTATATCTCTCCTATTGTCCCTGTCACTAAGGTGTTATATCTCTCCTATTGTCCCCTGTCACTAAGGTGTTATATCTCTCCTATTGTCCCCTGTCACTAAGGTGTTATATCTCTCCTATTGTCCCCTGTCACTAAGGTGTTATATCTCTCCTATTGTCCCCTGTCACTAAGGTGTTATATCTCTCCTATTGTCCCTGTCACTAAGGTGTTATATCTCTCCTATTGTCCCCTGTCACTAAGGTGTTATATCTCTCCTAACCCCTGTCACTAAGGTGTTATATCTCTCCTATTGTCCCCTGTCACTAAGGTGTTATATCTCTCCTATTGTCCCCTGTCACTAAGGTGTTATCTCTCCTCACTACTGTTATTGTCCCCTGTCACTAAGGTGTTATATCTCTCCTATTGTCCCCTGTCACTAAGGTGTTATATCTCCTCCTAATGTCCCCTGTCACTAAGGTGTTATATCTCTCCTATTGTCCCCTGTCACTAAGGTGTTATATCTCTCCTATTGTCCCCTGTCACTAAGGTGTTATATCTCTCCTATTGTCCCTGTCACTAAGGTGTTATATCTCTCCTATTGTCCCCTGTCACTAAGGTGTTATATCTCTCCTATTGTCCCTGTCACTAAGGTGTTATATCTCTCCTATTGTCCCTGTCACTAAGGTGTTATATCTCTCAGCTGGTTATTGTCCCCTGTCACTAAGGTGTTATATCTCTCCTATTGTCCCTGTCCTAACCAGCTTGTTAAGGTGTGTCACTATGTTAAGGTGTGTTATATCTCTCCTATTGTCCCCTGTCACTAAGGTGTTATATCTCTCCTATTGTCCCCTGTCACTAAGGTGTGATATATCTCTCCTATTGTCCCTGTCACTAAGGTGTTATATCTCTCCTATTGTCCCCTGTCACTAAGGTGTTATATCTCTCCTATTGTCCCTGTCACTAAGGTGTTATATCTCTCCTGGTTTGTCCCTGTCACTAAGGTGTTATATCTCTCCTATTGTCCCCTGTCACTAAGGTGTTATATCTCTCCTATTGTCCCCTGTCACTAAGGTGTTATATCTCTCCTATTGTCCCCTGTCACTAAGGTGTTATATCTCTCCTATTGTCCCTGTCACTAAGGTGTTATATCTCTCCTATTGTCCCCTGTCACTAAGGTGTTATATCTCTCCTAGCTTGTCCCCTGTCACTAAGGTGTTATATCTCTCCTATTGTCCCCTGTCACTAAGGTGTTATATCTCTCCTATTGTCCCCTGTCCCTGTCACTGTCACTAAGGTGTTATATCTCTCCTATTGTCCCCTGATATCACTAAGGTGTTATATCTCTCCTATTGTCCCCTGTCACTAAGGTGTTATATTGTCTCTCCTATTGTCCCCTGTCACTAAGGTGTTATATCTCTCCTATTGTCCCCTGTCACTAAGGTGTTATATCTCTCCTGGTTTGTCCCTCCTAACCCTGTCACTAAGGTGTTATATCTCTCCTATTGTCCCTGTCACTAAGGTGTTATATCTCTCCTATTGTCCCCTGTCACTAAGGTGTTATATCTCTCCTATTGTCTACTGTATTGTCCCCTGTCACTAAGGTGTTATATCTCTCCTATTGTCCCCTGTCACTAAGGTGTTATATCTCTCCTATTGTCTACTGTATTGTCCCCTGTCACTAAGGTGTTATATCTCTCCTATTGTCCCCTGTCACTAAGGTGTTATATCTCTCCTATTGTCCCCTGTCACTAAGGTGTTATATCTCTCCTATTGTCCCCTGTCACTAAGGTGTTATATCTCTCTATTGTCCCTGTCACTAGGTGTTATATCTCCCTGTCCCTGTCACTAAGGTGTTATATCTCTCTCCTGTCACTATTTATATCTCTCCCTGTCACTCACTAAGGTGTTATATCTCTCCTATTGTCCCCTGTCACTAAGGTGTTATATCTCTCCTATTGTGTCCCTGTCACTAAGGTGTTATATCTCTCCTATTGTCCCTGTCACTAAGGTGTTATATCTCTCCTATTGTCCCCTGTCACTAAGGTGTTATATCTCTCCTATTGTCCCCTGTCACTAAGGTGTTATATCTCTCCTATTGTCCCCTGTCACTAAGGTGTTATATCTCTCCTATTGTCCCTGTCACTAAGGTGTTATATCTCTCCTATTGTCCCTGTCACTAAGGTGTTATATCTCTCCTATTGTCCCCTGTCACTAAGGTGTTATATCTCTCCTATTGTCCCCTGTCACTAAGGTGTTATATCTCTCCTATTGTCCCCTGTCACTAAGGTGTTATATCTCTCCTATTGTCCCCTGTCACTAAGGTGTTATATCTCTCCTATTGTCCCTGTCACTAAGGTGTTATATCTCTCCTATTGTCCCTGTCACTAAGGTGTTATATCTCTCCTATTGTCCCCTGTCACTAAGGTGTTATATCTCTCCTATTGTCCCCTGTCACTAAGGTGTTATATCTCTCCTATTGTCCCTGTCACTAAGGTGTTATATCTCTCCTATCCCTGTCACTAAGGTGTTATCCCCTGTCACTAAGGTGTTATATCTCTCCTATTGTCCCCTGTCACTAAGGTGTTATATCTCTCCTAGCTTGTCCCCTGTCACTAAGGTGTTATATCTCTCCTATTGTCCCCTGTCACTAAGGTGTTATATCTCTCCTCTCTTGTCCCCTGTCACTAAGGTGTTATATCTCTCCTATTGTCCCTGTCACTAAGGTGTTATATCTCTCCTATTGTCCCCTGTCACTAAGGTGTTATATCTCTCTATTGTCCCTGTCACTAAGGTGTTATATCTCTCCTATTGTCCCCTGTCACTAAGGTGTTATATCTCTCCTATTGTCCCCTGTCACTAAGGTGTTATATCTCTCCTATTGTCCCTGTCATAAGGTGTTATATCTCTCCTATTGTCCCCTGTCACTAAGGTGTTATATCTCTCCTATTGTCCCCTGTCACTAAGGTGTTATATCTCTCCTATTGTCCCCTGTCACTAAGGTGTTATATCTCTCCTATTGTCCCCTGTCACTAAGGTGTTATATCTCTCCTATTGTCTACTGTCACTAAGGTGTTATATCTCTCCTATTGTCCCCTGTCACTAAGGTGTTATATCTCTCCTATTGTCCCCTGTCACTAAGGTGTTATATCTCTCCTATTGTCTACTCTATTGTCCCCTGTCACTAAGGTGTTATATCTCTCCTATTGTCCCCTGTCACTAAGGTGTTATATCTCTCCTATTGTCCCCTGTCACTAAGGTGTTATATCTCTCCTATTGTCCCTGTCACTAAGGTGTTATATCTCTCCTATTGTCCCCTGTCACTAAGGTGTTATATCTCTCCTATTGTCTACTGTATTGTCCCTGTCACTAAGGTGTTATATCTCTCCTATTGTCCCCTGTCACTAAGGTGTTATATCTCTCCTATTGTCCCCTGTCACTAAGGTGTTATATCTCTCCTATTGTCCCCTGTCACTAAGGTGTTATATCTCTCCTATTGTCCCCTGTCACTAAGGTGTTATATCTCTCCTATTGTCCCCTGTCACTAAGGTGTCTCTCCTATTGTCCCCTGTCACTAAGGTGTTATATCTCTCCTATTGTCCCCTGTCACTAAGGTGTTATATCTCTCCTATTGTCTCCTGTATTGTCCCTGTCACTAAGGTGTTATATCTCTCCTATTGTCCCCTGTCACTAAGGTGTTATATCTCTCCTATTGTCCCCTGTCACTAAGGTGTTATATCTCTCCTATTGTCCCCTGTCACTAAGGTGTTATATCTCTCCTATTGTCCCCTGTCACTAAGGTGTTATATCTCTCCTATTGTCTACTGTATTGTCCCCTGTCACTAAGGTGTTATATCTCTCCTATTGTCCCCTGTCACTAAGGTGTTATATCTCTCCTATTGTCCCCTGTCACTAAGGTGTTATATCTCTCCTATTGTCCCCTGTCACTAAGGTGTTATATCTCTCCTATTGTCCCCTGTCACTAAGGTGTTATATCTCTCCTATTGTCCCCTGTCACTAAGGTGTTATATCTCTCCTATTGTCCCCTGTCACTAAGGTGTTATATCTCTCCTATTGTCCCCTGTCACTAAGGTGTTATATCTCTCCTATTGTCCCCTGTCACTAAGGTGTTATATCTCTCCTATTGTCCCCTGTCACTAAGGTGTTATATCTCTCCTATTGTCCCCTGTCACTAAGGTGTTATATCTCTCCTATTGTCCCCTGTCACTAAGGTGTTATATCTCTCCTATTGTCCCCTGTCACTAAGGTGTTATATCTCTCCTATTGTCCCCTGTCACTAAGGTGTTATATTGTCCCTCTCACTAAGGTGTTATATTCTCCTATTGTCCCCTGTCACTAAGGTGTTATATCTCTCCTATTGTCCCCTGTCACTAAGGTGTTATATCTCTCCTATTGTCCCTGTCACTAAGGTGTTATATCTCTCCTATTGTCCCCTGTCACTAAGGGTGTTATATCTCTCCTATTGTCCCCTGTCACTAAGGTGTTATATCTCTCCTATTGTCCTGTCACTAAGGTGTTATATCTCTCCTATTGTCCCCTGTCACTAAGGTGTTATATCTCTCCTATTGTCCCCTGTCACTAAGGTGTTATATCTCTCCTATTGTCCCCTGTCACTAAGGTGTTATATCTCTCCTATTGTCCCCTGTCACTAAGGTGTTATATCTCTCCTATTGTCCCTGTCACTAAGGTGTTATATCTCTCCTATTGTCCCCTGTCACTAAGGTGTTATATCTCTCCTATTGTCCCCTGTCACTAAGGTGTTATATCTCTATTGTCTCCTGTCACTAAGGTGTTATATCTCTCCTATTGTCCCCTGTCACTAAGGTGTTATATCTCTCCTATTGTCCCCTGTCACTAAGGTGTTATATCTCTCCTATTGTCCCCTGTCACTAAGGTGTTATATCTCTCCTATTGTCCCCTGTCACTAAGGTGTTATATCTCTCCTATTGTCCCCTGTATTGTCCCCTGTCACTAAGGTGTTATATCTCTCCTATTGTCCCTGTCACTAAGGTGTTATATCTCTCCTATTGTCCCCTGTCACTAAGGTGTTATATCTCTCCTATTGTCCCCTGTCACTAAGGTGTTATATCTCTCCTATTGTCCCCTGTCACTAAGGTGTTATATCTCTCCTATTGTCCCCTGTCACTAAGGTGTTATATCTCTCCTATTGTCCCCTGTCACTAAGGTGTTATATCTCTCCTATTGTCCCCTGTCACTAAGGTGTTATATCTCTCCTATTGTCCCTGTCACTAAGGTGTTATATCTCTCCTATTGTCCCCTGTATTGTCCCCTGTCACTAAGGTGTTATATCTCTCCTATTGTCCCCTGTCACTAAGGTGTTATATCTCTCCTATTGTCTACTGTATTGTCCCCTGTCACTAAGGTGTTATATCTCTCCTATTGTCCCCTGTCACTAAGGTGTTATATCTCTCCTATTGTCCCCTGTCACTAAGGTGTTATATCTCTCCTATTGTCCCCTGTCACTAAGGTGTTATATCTCATTGTCCCCTGTCACTAAGGTGTTATATCTCTCCTATTGTCCCCTGTCACTAAGGTGTTATATCTCTCCTATTGTCCCCTGTCACTAAGGTGTTATATCTCTCCTATTGTCCCCTGTCACTAAGGTGTTATATCTCTCCTATTGTCCCCTGTCACTAAGGTGTTATATCTCTCCTATTGTCCCCTGTCACTAAGGTGTTATATCTCTCCTATTGTCCCCTGTCACTAAGGTGTTATATCTCTCCTATTGTCCCCTGTCACTAAGGTGTTATATCTCTCCTATTGTCCCCTGTCACTAAGGTGTTATATCTCTCTCCTATTGTCCCCTGTCACTAAGGTGTTATATATTGTCCCCTGTCACTAAGGTGTTATATCTCTCCTATTGTCCCCTGTCACTAAGGTGTTATATCTCTCCTATTGTCCCTGTCACTAAGGTGTTATATCTCTCCTATTGTCCCCTGTCACTAAGGTGTTATATCTCTCCTATTGTCCCCTGTCACTAAGGTGTTATATCTCTCCTATTGTCCCCTGTCACTAAGGTGTTATATCTCTCCTATTGTCCCCTGTCCCCTGTCAGGTGTTATATCTCTCCTATTGTCCCCTGTCACTAAGGTGTTATATCTCTCCTATTGTCCCCTGTCACTAAGGTGTTATATCTCTCCTATTGTCACCCCTATTGTCCCTCAAGGTGTTACATCTCTCCTATTGTCCCCTGTCACTAAGGTGTTATATCTCTCCTATTGTCCCTGTCACTAAGGTGTTATATCTCTCCTATTGTCCCCTGTCACTAAGGTGTTATATCTCTCCTATTGTCCCCTGTCACTAAGGTGTTATATCTCTCCTATTGTCCCCTGTCACTAAGGTGTTATATCTCTCCTATGTTATATCTCTTGTCCCCTGTCACTAAGGTGTTATATCTCTCCTATTGTCCCCTGTCACTAAGGTGTTATATCTCTCCTATTGTCCCCTGTCACTAAGGTGTTATATCTCTCCTATTGTCCCTGTCACTAAGGTGTTATATCTCTCCTATTGTCCCCTGTCACTAAGGTGTTATATCTCTCCTATTGTCCCTGTCACTAAGGTGTTATATCTCTCCTATTGTCCCCTGTCACTAAGGTGTTATATCTCTCCTATTGTCCCCTGTCACTAAGGTGTTATATCTCTCCTATTGTTGTCCCCTGTCCCTGTCACTAAGGTGTTATATCTCTCCTATTGTCCCCTGTCACTAAGGTGTTATATCTCTCCTATTGTCCCCTGTCACTAAGGTGTTATATCTCTCCTATTGTCCCCTGTCACTAAGGTGTTATATCTCTCCTATTGTCCCCTGTCACTAAGGTGTTATATCTCTCCTATTGTCCCCTGTCACTAAGGTGTTATATCTCTCCTATTGTCCCCTGTCACTAAGGTGTTATATCTCTCCTATTGTCCCCTGTATTGTCCCCTGTCACTAAGGTGTTATATCTCTCCTATTGTCCCTGTCACTAAGGTGTTATATCTCTCCTATTGTCCCCTGTCACTAAGGTGTTATATCTCTCCTATTGTCCCCTGTCACTAAGGTGTTATATCTCTCCTATTGTCCCCTGTCACTAAGGTGTTATATCTCTCCTATTGTCTACTCTATTGTCCCTGTCACTAAGGTGTTATATCTCTCCTATTGTCCCCTGTCACTAAGGTGTTATATCTCTCCTATTGTCCCCTGTCACTAAGGTGTTATATCTCTCCTATTGTCCCCTGTCACTAAGGTGTTATATCTCTCCTATTGTCCCCTGTCACTAAGGTGTTATATCTCTCCTATTGTCCCCTGTCACTAAGGTGTTATATCTCTCCTATTGTCCCCTGTCACTAAGGTGTTATATCTCTCCTATTGTCCCCTGTCACTAAGGTGTTATATCTTATATTGTCTACTGTATTGTCCCCTGTCACTAAGGTGTTATATCTCTCCTATTGTCCCCTGTCACTAAGGTGTTATATCTCTCCTATTGTCCCCTGTCACTAAGGTGTTATATCTCTCCTATTGTCCCCTGTCACTAAGGTGTTATATCTCTCCTATTGTCCCCTGTCACTAACCTGTCGCTCTGTTTCTTAACCGCCATTTTAAACATGTACATGATACTGCAACACAGTGTCCCCACGGGCACAGTAAAGTTCCTCTCCTCCTCCTCACTTATCCTCCTCCCCTCTCCCTTTCTCCCCTCCTCACCTCTCCTCTCTCCTCTTCTCCCCCCTTCTCCACCTCCTCACCTCTCCTCCTCCTCCTCCTCCTCCTCCCTCTCCTCCTCCTCCTCCTCTCCTCCTCCTCTCCTCTCCCTCTCCTCTCTCTCTCTCTCCTCCTCTCCCTCACCTCTCCTCCTCCCTCCCCTCTCTCCCTCCTCTCCCTCATCTCTCTCTTTCTCCTCTCCCCGCCTCCTCCTCTCCTCTCTCTCCTCTCCTCCTCCTCTCCTCCTCCTCCTCTTCCTCCTCTCTCCCTCTCTCCTCCTCTCCTCTTCCTCCTCACCTCCTCCTGCTCTCTCCTCCTCCCTCCTCCTCCTCCTCCTCCTCCTCCCTCTCTCCTCCTCCTCACCTCTCCTCCTCACCTCTCCTCCGTACTCTCTCCTGTCTCTCTCTCTTCTCCTGTTCCTCCTGAGCCCTCTGTTCGGCCGTGTCCTTCGTACTCTCTCCTCCCCTCCTCTCCTCCTCCTCACCTCTCCTCCTCCTCCTCCCTCTCCTCCTCCTCCTCTCCTCCTCCTCCTCCTCCTCCTCCTCACCTCTCCTCCCATATCCTCCGTACTCTCTCCTGTCTCTCTCTCTTCTCCTGTTCTTCCTGAGCCCTCTGTTCGGCCGTGTCCTTCGTACTCTCTCCTCCTCCTCCTCACCCTCCTCACCTCTCCTCCCCCCTCCTCCTCCTCCTCCTCCTCCTCCTCCTCACCTCTCCTCCTCACCTCCTCCTCCTCCTCCTCACCTCTCCTCCTCTCCTCTCCTCCCTCCTCCTCTCCTCCTCCTCCTCCCCTCCCCCTCCCCCTCCTCCTCCTCCTCTCCCCTCCTCCTCCTCTCCTCCTCCTCACCTCTCCTCCCGTGTCCTTCGTACTCTCTCCTCCCTCCTCCTCCTCCTCCTCCTCCCTCCTCCTCCTCACCTCTCCTCTCCTCCCCTCCCCCCTCACCTCTCCTCCTCCTCACCTCTCCTCCCCTCCCCTCCCTCCCCTCCCCTCCCCCCTCCCCCTCCTCCTCCTCCTCCTCACCTCCCCCTCCCTCCCCTCCTCCCTCCTCCCCTCCTCCTCCTCACCTCTCCTCCCGTATCCTCCGTACTCTCTCCTGTCTCTCTCTCCTCCTCACCTCCTCTCTCTCTCTCTCTCCTCCTCCTCCTCTCCTCTCCTCCTCCTCCTCCTCTCCTCCTCCTCCTCCCCCCTCCTCCTCACCTCTCCTCCCGTATCCTCCGTACTCTCTCCTGTCTCTCTCTCCTCCTCACCTCCTCTCTCTCCTCTCCTCCTCCTCCTCACCTCTCCTCCTCCTCACCTCTCCTCCTCCTCCTCCCCCTCCTCCCCCTCCTCTCCCCTCCTCCTCCTCCTCCTCACCTCTCCTCCTCACCTCTCCTCCCGTATCCTCCGTACTCTCTCCTGTCTCTCTCTCTTCTCCTGTTCCTCCTGAGCCCTCTGTCCTCCGTGTCCTTCTCCTCCCCTCTCCCCTCTCCTCCCCTCCTCCTCCTCCTCCTCACCTCTCCTCCTCCTCCTCCTCTCCTCCCTCCCCTCCTCCTCCTCCTCTCCTCCTCCCTCCTCCTCCTCCTCACCTCTCTCCTCCCATATCCTCCTCCTCCTCTCCTGTCTCTCTCTCTTCTCCTGTTCTTCCTGAGCCCTCCTCCCGTGTCCTCCATTTACTCTCTCCTCCTCCTCCTCCTCACCTCTCCTCCCCCTCCTCTCCTCCCCTCCTCCTCCTCACCTCTCCTCCTCACCTCCTCCTCCTCTCCTCCTCCTCCTCCTCCTCCTCCTCACCTCCCTCCTCCTCCTCCTCTCTCCTCCCGTGTCCTCTACTCTCTCCTCCCCTCCCCTCCTCCTCCTTCCTCCTCCTCCTCACCCTCCTCCTCCTCCTCCCCCCTCCTCCTCCTCCTCCTCCTCACCTCTCCTCCCGTATCCTTCGTACTCTCTCCTGTCTCTCTCTCTTCTCCTGTTCCTCCTGAGCCCTCTGTTCGGCCGTGTCCTTCTGGACGCGTTCAGAGATGGCTTCGTAGTCTTTGGCGATGTTGTTCAGCAGCCAGTTGAGTCCGTTCCTGATGGACTTGTCCCCCTTCTTACCGTAGCCCAGAACAGCAGAACACGGCTCCTGACAACACACACAGGAAGTCAGACGGATAGAGAGACAGAGAGGAGGTCACAGGTCACACAACATTTAATTTCTTAACTCATGTATTTTATAGATAGCTATTCTCCCAAGAGAGAGAACAATAAGGGGGGTCATTGTTGAAACCAGGAGGATCTCTTTGCTAATAGAATGTATGAAGAACACACAATCCTGACCAGTATAACAAGGTACAGCCTCATAGCCACAGTACTGCAGTATAACAAGGTACAGCCTCATAGCCACAGTACTGCAGTATAACAAGGTACAGCCTCATAGCCACAGTACTGCAGTATAACAAGGTACAGCCTCATAGCCACAGTACTGCAGTATAACAAGGTACAGCCTCATAGCCACAGTACTTCAGTATAACAAGGTACAGCCTCATAGCCACAGTACTTCAGTATAACAAGGTACAGCCTCATAGCCACAGTACTGTAGTATAACAAGGTACAGCCTCATAGCCACAGTACTGCAGTATAACAAGGTACAGCCTCATAGCCACAGTACTGCAGTATAACAAGGTACAGCCTCATAGCCACAGTACTGCAGTATAACAAGGTACAGCCTCATAGCCACAGTACTGCAGTATAACAAGGTACAGTCTCATAGCCACAGTACTGCAGTATAACAAGGTACAGCCTCATAGCCACAGTACTGCAGTATAACAAGGTACAGCCTCATAGCCACAGTACTGCAGTATAACAAGGTACAGTCTCATAGCCACAGTACTGCAGTATAACAAGGTACAGCCTCATAGCCACAGTACTGCAGTATAACAAGGTACAGCCTCATAGCCACAGTACTGCAGTATAACAAGGTACAGCCTCATAGCCACAGTACTGCAGTATAACAAGGTACAGCCTCATAGCCACAGTACTGCAGTATAACAAGGTACAGTCTCATAGCCACAGTACTGCAGTATAACAAGGTACAGTCTCATAGCCACAGTACTGCAGTATAACAAGGCAGTATAACAGCCTCATAGCCACAGTACTGCAGTATAACAAGGTACAGCCTCATAGCCACAGTACTGCAGTATAACAAGGTACAGCCTCATAGCCACAGTACTGCAGTATAACAAGGTACAGCCTCATAGCCACAGTACTGCAGTATAACAGTCTCATAGCCACAGTACTGCAGTATAACAGTACAGTCTCATAGCCACAGTACTGCAGTATAACAAGGTACAGTCTCATAGCCACAGTACTGCAGTATAACAAGGTACAGTCTCATAGCCACAGTACTGCAGTATAACAAGGTACAGCCTCATAGCCACAGTACTGCAGTATAACAAGGTACAGTCTCATAGCCACAGTACTGCAGTATAACAAGGTACAGTCTCATAGCCACAGTACTGCAGTATAACAAGGTACAGTCTCATAGCCACAGTACTGCAGTATAACAAGGTACAGCCTCATAGCCACAGTACTGCAGTATAACAAGGTACAGCCTCATAGCCACAGTACTGCAGTATAACAAGGTACAGCCTCATAGCCACAGTACTGCAGTATAACAAGGTACAGCCTCATAGCCACAGTACTTCAGTATAACAAGGTACAGCCTCATAGCCACAGTACTTCAGTATAACAAGGTACAGTCTCATAGCCACAGTACTGCAGTATAACAAGGTACAGCCTCATAGCCACAGTACTGCAGTATAACAAGGTACAGCCTCATAGCCACAGTACTGCAGTATAACAAGGTACAGCCTCATAGCCACAGTACTGCAGTATAACAAGGTACAGCCTCATAGCCACAGTACTTCAGTATAACAAGGTACAGCCTCATAGCCACAGTACTGCAGTATAACAAGGTACAGCCTCATAGCCACAGTACTGCAGTATAACCAGGTACAGTCTCATAGACACAGTACTGCAGTATAACAAGGTACAGCCTCATAGCCACAGTACTGCAGTATAACCAGGTACAGTCTCATAGACACAGTACTGCAGTATAACAAGGTACAGTCTCATAGCCACAGTACTGCAGTATAACAAGGTACAGCCTCATAGCCACAGTACTGCAGTATAACAAGGTACAGCCTCATAGCCACAGTACTTCAGTATAACAAGGTACAGTCTCATAGCCACAGTACTGCAGTATAACAAGGTACAGCCTCATAGCCACAGTACTGCAGTATAACAAGGTACAGCCTCATAGCCACAGTACTGCAGTATAACAAGGTACAGCCTCATAGCCACAGTACTGCAGTATAACAAGGTACAGCCTCATAGCCACAGTACTTCAGTATAACAAGGTACAGCCTCATAGCCACAGTACTTCAGTATAACAAGGTACAGTCTCATAGCCACAGTACTGCAGTATAACAAGGTACAGCCTCATAGCCACAGTACTGCAGTATAACAAGGTACAGCCTCATAGCCACAGTACTGCAGTATAACAAGGTACAGTCTCATAGCCACAGTACTGCAGTATAACAAGGTACAGCCTCATAGCCACAGTACTGCAGTATAACAAGGTACAGCCTCATAGCCACAGTACTGCAGTATAACAAGGTACAGCCTCATAGCCACAGTACTGCAGTATAACAAGGTACAGCCTCATAGCCACAGTACTGCAGTATAACAAGGTACAGCCTCATAGCCACAGTACTGCAGTATAACCAGGTACAGTCTCATAGACACAGTACTGCAGTATAACAAGGTACAGCCTCATAGCCACAGTACTGCAGTATAACCAGGTACAGTCTCATAGACACAGTACTGCAGTATAACAAGGTACAGCCTCATAGCCACAGTACTGCAGTATAACCAGGTACAGTCTCATAGACACAGTACTGCAGTATAACAAGGTACAGTCTCATAGCCACAGTACTGCAGTATAACAAGGTACAGCCTCATAGCCACAGTACTGCAGTAGCCACAGTACTGCAATAACCAGGTACAGTCTCATAGACACAGTACTGCAGTATAACAAGGTACAGTCTCATAGCCACAGTACTGCAGTATAACAAGGTACAGCCTCATAGCCACAGTACTGCAGTATAACAAGGTACAGCCTCATAGCCACAGTACTGCAGTATAACAAGGTACAGCCTCATAGCCACAGTACTGCAGTTACTGCAGGTGAAGTATTGAAAGATAAACCACAGCATCACTCACGATCTGACAGAGACACTTGTTCTCGTTCACTAGCTTCTCCAATGACAGGTTCTCAATGATGTCTGCCTCAGCCAATGCCCCGTCCCGATCCTGCTTGTTAGCCAATCTGTGGAGCCGGCAGGGATATATGTCAGAAACAGGTGCCAGACAGCAAGGGTGAGGTGGTGTGTGTGTGTGTGTGTGTGTGTGTGTGATCTACAATCTCAGAAAGCCCACTACAAGGATAGTAGAACAAGGGAAATTATGCGTGTGTGTGTGTGTGTGTGTGATCTACAATCTCAGAAAGCCCACTACAAGGATAGTAGAACAAGGGAAATTATCCCTCGTCCCAATGAGGACGGAGGCTATTTTAAGCTCAGAGATTCAGGGTTACAATTAGGCTTAGAATTAGGGTACGAGGTTAGTGGTTCCGGTAAGGGGAAATAGATATATTTTTTAAATAGAAATGAAGTTGAGTTCTCCAGGAGGATGAGGAGGATGTGTGTGTGTGTGTGTGTGTGTGTGTGTGCGTGCGTGCGTGCGTGCGTGCGTGCGTGCGTGCGTGCGTGTGACAGATGGTGTGGGAAGAAGACACTTCATGCTCTAATGCAGCCAGTCAGGGAACTGGAAATATAGTTGGATTCCTGCTAACATTGATTCCCTTTTCTCAAAATGTTGAATATAATACACTACTTTAAAGAAAGAAAGAAAGACAGACAGACAGACAGACAGACTTAGAGCACAGACAGAGTGACTCACACTAGGCCAGGTTTAGAGCTCAGACAGACAGTAACTCACACTAGGACAGGTTTAGAGCTCAGACAGTAACGCACACTAGGCCAGGTTTAGAGCTCAGACAGAGTGACTCACACTAGGCCAGGTTTAGAACTCAGACAGTAACTCACAATAGGCCAGGTTTAGAGTTCAGACAGTAACTCACACTAGGACAGGCTTATAGCTCAGACAGTAACTCACACCAGAACAGGTTTAGAGCTCAGACAGACAGTAACGCACACTAGGCCAGGTTTAGAGCTCAGACAGTAACTCACAATAGGCCAGGTTTAGAGTTCAGACAGTAACTCACACTAGGACAGGCTTATAGCTCAGACAGTAACTCACACCAGAACAGGTTTAGAGCTCAGACAGAGTGACTCACACTAGGCCAGGTTTAGAGCTCAGACAGAGTGACTCACACTAGGCCAGGTTTAGAGCTCAGACAGACAGTGACTCACACTAGGCCAGGTTTAGAGCTCAGACAGAGTGACTCACACTAGGCCAGGTTTAGAGCTCAGACAGTAACTCACACTAGAACAGGTTTAGAGCTCAGACGGAGTGACTCACACTAGGACAGGTTTAGAGCTCAGACAGAGTGACTCACACTAGGACAGGTTTAGAGCTCAGACAGAGTGACTCACACTAGGCCAGGTTTAGAGCTCAGACAGAGTGACTCACACTAGGCCAGGTTTAGAGCTCAGACAGTGACTCACACTAGGCCAGGTTTAGAGCTCAGACAGAGTGACTCACACTAGGCCAGGTTTAGAGCTCAGACAGTGACTCACACTAGGCCAGGTTTAGAGCTCAGACAGTGACTCACACTAGGCCAGGTTTAGAGCTCAGACAGAGTGACTCACACTAGGCCAGGTTTAGAGCTCAGACAGACAGTAACTCACACTAGGCCAGGTTTAGAGCTCAGACAGAGTAACTCACACTAGGACAGGTTTAGAGCTCAGACAGAGTGACTCACACTAGGCCAGGTTTAGAGCTCAGACAGTAACTCACACTAGGACAGGTTTAGAGCTCAGACAGTGACTCACACTAGGCCAGGTTTAGAGCTCAGACAGAGTGACTCACACTAGGCCAGGTTTAGAGCTCAGACAGTAACTCACAATAGGCCAGGTTTAGAGTTCAGACAGTAACTCACACTAGGACAGGCTTATAGCTCAGACAGTAACTCACACCAGAACAGGTTTAGAGCTCAGACAGACAGTAACGCACACTAGGCCAGGTTTAGAGCTCAGACAGTAACTCACAATAGGCCAGGTTTAGAGTTCAGACAGTAACTCACACTAGGACAGGCTTATAGCTCAGACAGTAACTCACACCAGAACAGGTTTAGAGCTCAGACAGTAACTCACACTAGGCCAGGTTTAGAGCTCAGACAGAGTGACTCACACTAGGACAGGTTTAGAGCTCAGACAGTGACTCACACTAGGACAGGTTTAGAGCTCAGACAGAGTGACTCACACTAGGCCAGGTTTAGAGCTCAGACATAGTGACTCACACTAGGCCAGGTTTAGAGCTCAGACAGAGTGACTCACACTAGGACAGGTTTTGAGCTCAGACAGAGTGACTCACACTAGGACAGGTTTCCCAGAGATGCGAGGGTGTCGGAGGACCTCGGCCATGGTGTCCCTGGTCTCCTGGATCCTCTGAACATCACTGGAGTCCACCACGAACACCACCCCGTAGGACTCGCTGTAGTAGTTCTTCCAGATGCCCCTGATCACATTGGAGTCATTTAGCAGACTCTTATCCAGAGCCACTTACAGGAAGTACATTCAACTATACGTTTAGTAGGGGGGGGGACCACATATCACAGCCACTGCAAGTAGACCTTTGTATAAAATAGTCCTATCAGCAGAATCAGGGCAGAAAGTGCAGGTGTGTGTGTCAGAAAGACAAGGAGTAATAAAAGACCTGATCCTCTTCCCTCCGCCCAGGTCAAAGATGGTGACCTCAAACTTCCCCTGCTTCAGATCCACCTTGGAGAACCCTACCGTAGGGGCCACGTCCTCTGGGCTCTCTGTGATGGAACACAACACACACACTCAGCGACGAAGAGAACGAGCCCCCCCCCAAAAAAAAAACATCTTATAATCGAGTAGAATAGAAGTGAGTGATTCAAGTCAAGACGACCCACTCACCTCCCTGGATCCCGCGTACTGTAGCAGTCTTCCCAGCGTTGTCAAGTCCAACCATCACCAGTGTTATTTTCCTAAAAACACCACAGAGAAGATGGATTACTAGAGAGATGACACAGAGACTCAAATGGAGGTGTGGTAGGAGAAGGACATGCAGGAAAAATGATAGGGCAATATTCACATGGGGGGGGGGGGGGTAGTCTACAACATGTCATGTGACTCATGCCGTGTCCCTTCCATAAAGGATAGAGAGCAAGACATATTGCTCTCTATTCGGGGGCGGCAGGTAGCCTAGTGGTTAGAGTGTAGAGGAGGCAGGTAGCCTAGTGGTTAGAGTGTAGGGACGGCAGGTAGCCTAGTGGTTAGAGTGTAGAGGTGGCAGGTAGCCTAGTGGTTAGAGTGTAGAGGAGGCAGGTAGCCTAGTGGTTAGAGTGTAGAGGAGGCAGGTAGCCTAGTGGTTAGAGTGTAGAGGTGGCAGGAGGCAGGTAGTCTAGTGGTTAGAGTGTAGAGGAGGCAGGTAGTCTAGTGGTTAGAGTGTAGAGGAGGCAGGTAGTCTAGTGGTTAGAGTGTAGAGGAGGCAGGTAGTCTAGTGGTTAGAGTGTAGAGGAGGCAGGTAGTCTAGTGGTTAGAGCATTGGGCCAGTAACCGAAAGGTTGCAAGATCAAATCCCAAAAGCTGACAAGGTAAACATCTGTCGTTCTACCCCTGAACAAGGCAGTTCTTAGACTGTTCCTAGGGCCGTCATTGAAAAGAAGCATTTGTTCTTAACTGACTTGCCTAGTTAAATAAAGGGTAAATAAATAATGATTTTATAGCTTGAGCCACTTCCAAAGAAAGCATTGAACATTCAACGCCAGTCTCCACACAGAAACGATGAATAATCTGATATTAGCCTAACGCATCAGAGCTCAGACAGAGTGACTCCCACTAGGCCAGGTTTAGAGCTCAGACAGAGTGACTCACACTAGGACAGGTTTAGAGCTCAGACAGTAACTCACACTAGGACAGGTTTAGAGCTCAGACAGTAACTCACACTAGGACAGGTTTAGAGCTCAGACAGAGTGACTCACACTAGGCCAGGTTTAGAGCTCAGACAGAGTGACTCACACTAGGCCAGGTTTAGAGCTCAGACAGAGTGACTCACACTAGGCCAGGTTTAGAGCTCAGACAGAGTGACTCACACTAGGACAGGTTTAGAGCTCAGACAGTAACTCACACTAGGACAGGTTTAGAGCTCAGACAGTAACTCTAGGACACTAGAGGAGTGACTCACACTAGGACAGGTTTAGAGCTCAGACAGTGACTCACACTAGGACAGGTTTAGAGCTCAGACAGAGTGACTCACACTAGGCCAGGTTTAGAGCTCAGACAGAGTGACTCACACTAGGACAGGTTTAGAGCTCAGACAGAGTGACTCACACTAGGACAGGTTTAGAGCTCAGACAGTAACTCACACTAGGACAGGTTTAGAGCTCAGACAGAGTGACTCACACTAGGACAGGTTTAGAGCTCAAACAGAGTGACTCACACTAGGACAGGTTTAGAGCTCAGACAGTAACTCACACTAGGACAGGTTTAGAGCTCAGACAGAGTGACTCACACTAGGACAGGTTTAGAGCTCAGACAGAGTGACTCACACTAGGACAGGTTTAGAGCTCAGACAGTAACTCACACTAGGACAGGTTTAGAGCTCAGACAGAGTGACTCACACTAGGACAGGTTTAGAGCTCAGACAGAGTGACTCACACTAGGACAGGTTTAGAGCTCAGACAGAGTGACTCACACTAGGCCAGGTTTAGAGCTCAAACAGAGTGACTCACACTAGGACAGGTTTAGAGCTCAGACAGTAACTCACACTAGGACAGGTTTAGAGCTCAGACAGAGTGACTCACACTAGGACAGGTTTAGAGCTCAAACAGAGTGACTCACACTAGGACAGGTTTAGAGCTCAGACAGTAACTCACACTAGGACAGGTTTAGAGCTCAGACAGAGTGACTCACACTAGGACAGGTTTAGAGCTCAGACAGAGTGACTCACACTAGGACAGGTTTAGAGCTCAGACAGTAACTCACACTAGGACAGGTTTAGAGCTCAGACAGAGTGACTCACACTAGGACAGGTTTAGAGCTCAAACAGAGTGACTCACACTAGGACAGGTTTAGAGCTCAGACAGTAACTCACACTAGGACAGGTTTAGAGCTCAGACAGAGTGACTCACACTAGGACAGGTTTAGAGCTCAGACAGAGTGACTCACACTAGGACAGGTTTAGAGCTCAGACAGAGTGACTCACACTACGACAGGTTTAGAGCTCAGACAGAGTGACTCCCACCCTCACCTCACCCTGTCCTTCAGATGTTACTGGTTGAGGTGGTAACTGTAAGAGGGGCTTAGCCAGCAGCCCAGGTCACTAATGCCCCCCACCTTAGGGCTGCCCAGGGCTAAAACCACAGGGACATGACCACAGATTGGGTGAGTCAGCACTCTGTCCATAATCACAGTGAACAGCTGGGTAGATCTATGGATGTACACAGACAGGGATGCAGAGTCAACAGACTCATCGACCACCTCGAAGCATTCCTTTAAAAGGGAGGTGGATGTTAGAACTATCGTCCATCATTCATTCACCTTCCAATGAATCGGCCCAGATCCTAAATCCACCCTTTATACTCAGGAAAAGCCCAGATCCTAAATCCACCCTTTATACTCAGGAAAAGCCCAGATCCTAAATCCACCCTTTATACTCAGGAAAAGCCCAGATCCTAAATCCACCCTTTATACTCAGGAAAAGCCCAGATCCTAAACCCACCCTTTATACTCAGGAAAAGCCCAGATCCTAAATCCACCCTTTATACTCAGGAAAAGCCCAGATCCTAAATCCACCCTTTATACTCAGGGAAAAGCCCAGATCCTAAATCCACCCTTTATACTCAGGAAAAGCCCAGATCCTAAATCCACCCTTTATACTCAGGAAAAGCCCAGATCCTAAATCCACCCTTTATACTCAGGAAAAGCCCAGATCCTAAATCCACCCTTTATACTCAGGGAAAAGCCCAGATCCTAAATCCACCCTTTATACTCAGGAAAAGCCCAGATCCTAAATCCACCCTTTATACTCAGGAAAAGCCCAGATCCTAAATCCACCCTTTATACTCAGGAAAAGCCCAGATCCTAAATCCACCCTTTATACTCAGGAAAAGCCCAGATCCTAAATCCACCCTTTATACTCAGGAAAAGCCCAGATCCTAAATCCACCCTTTATACTCAGGAAAAAGCCCAGATCCTAAATCCACCCTTTATACTCAGGAAAAGCCCAGATCCTAAATCAGAAAGTGCCTCTCCTATGGAACACACACACACCTAGCCTCCATCAAAAAGAGCCTCTCCTATGGAACACACACACACACCTAGCCTCCATCAAAAAGAGCCTCTCCTATGGAACACACACACACACCTAGCCTCCATCAAAAAGAGCCTCTCCTATGGAACACACACACACACCTAGCCTCCATCAAAAAGAGCCTCTCCTATGGAACACACACACACACCTAGCCTCCATCAAAAAGAGCCTCTCCTATGGAACACACACACACACCTAGCCTCCATCAAAAAGAGCCTCTCCTATGGAACACACACACACACCTAGCCTCCATCAAAAAGAGCCTCTCCTATGGAACACACACACACACAGACAGACAGACAGACAGACAGACAGACAGACATTCTGACAACACACACACACTCACATTCTGACAACACACACACACACACACACACATTCTGACAACACACACACACACACACACATTCTGACAACACACACACACATTCTGACAACACACACACACACACACATTCTGACAACACACACACACACACATTCTGACAACACACACACACACTCACATTCTGACAACACACACACACTCACATTCTGACAACACACACACACACACACACACACCAACGTGTAGAAATACTTGCCTGCGGCTCTTCCGCCGTATGGACTTCCAGCACACTATCCAGTGGACAGTCCTCTGGAGCCAGGAAGACTTCATCTGGGAGCTTCAACCAGTCCAGACCCAGAGAGCACTGATCAGAACACCCCCACTCTACAGACCCAGAGAGCACTGACCACAACACCCCCCACTCTACAGACCCAGAGAGCACTGACCAGAACACCCCCCACTCTACAGACCCAGAGAGCACTGACCACAACACCCCCCACTCTACAGACCCAGAGAGCACTGACCAGAACACCCCCACTCTACAGACCCAGAGAGCACTGACCAGAACACCCCCACTCTACAGACCCAGAAAGCAC
Source organism: Oncorhynchus nerka (assembly GCF_034236695.1). Taxonomy (NCBI): domain Eukaryota; kingdom Metazoa; phylum Chordata; class Actinopteri; order Salmoniformes; family Salmonidae; genus Oncorhynchus; species Oncorhynchus nerka. The sequence continues at coordinate 4,791,218 of NC_088397.1, forward strand.
TGACCAGAACACCCCCACTCTACAGACCCAGAGAGCACTGACCAGAACACCCCCACTCTACAGACCCAGAGAGCACTGACCACAACACCCCCACTCTACAGACCCAGAGAGCACTGACCACAACACCCCCCACTCTACAGACCCAGAGAGCACTGACCACAACACCCCCCACTCTACAGACCCAGAGAGCACTGAGCAGACAGACGTCAGGGACACGAACTAGTAACCACAACAACCGAAATATACAGTACGCCTCCCTGATGGAAAACACGTCACACACACACACACTTCATAACCACCCCCCGCCCACTGCCCTGAGAGCAGCAGGATTAGCTGGGGATTTCCTTAAATCTCTCTACAGCGGGGACACGTGTTCTCACGATACTCTTGTCTGTTTAGCGTCAGAGGGACACCAACTGTTCAGGCCGTCGGGTAGACCCCTCCACCAACTGTTCAGGCCGTCAGGTCGGCCCCTCCACCAACTGTTCAGGCCGTCAGGTAGACCCCTCCACCAACTGTTCAATCGGCCGTCAGTCAGCTGTTCACCAGATAAACCCAACCACCCCATTGGTTGTGTAGAGCCAGCTGTTCACCAGATAAACCCACCCACCCCATTGGTTGTGTAGAGCCAGCTGTTCACCAGATAAACCCACCCACCCCATTGGTTGTGTAGAGCCAGCTGTTCACCAGATAAACCCACCCCATTGGTTGTGTAGAGCCAGCTGTTCACCAGATAAACCCACCCCATTGGTTGTGTAGAGCCAGCTGTTCACCAGATAAACCCACCCCATTGGTTGTGTAGAGCCAGCTGTTCACCAGATAAACCCACCCCATTGGTTGTGTAGAGCCAGCTGTTCACCAGATAAACCCACCCCATTGGTTGTGTAGAGCCAGCTGTTCACCAGATAAACCCACCCCATTGGTTGTGTAGAGCCAGCTGTTCACCAGATAAACCCACCCACCCCATTGGTTGTGTATAGCCAGCAGTTCACCAGATAAACCCACCCACCCCATTGGTTGTGTAGAGCCAGCTGTTCACCAGATAAACCCACCCACACCATTGGTTGTGTAGAGCCAGCTGTTCACCAGATAAACCCACTCACCCCATTGGTTGTGTAGAGCCAGCTGTTCACCAGATAAACCCACCCATTGGTTGTGTAGAGCCAGCTGTTCACCAGATAAACCCACCCCATTGGTTGTGTAGAGCCAGCTGCAGAAAACAAATTCTAAGAATCTGGGGGGCCAAATAAAACCACCTTCAGGCCGCAACCCTGGCCTATAACCTAGGAGGCCTACTCCACACTATACACTGTCAGCCATGCGTTGAACTTCTTTGTTTTGCCAACAGTGATTGGGTTATATTATCAGCCTAAATTATGACTATCCAATCTACTCATCACATTATCTTACATGAGTATGCAAATGTAATGATGCAACGAATGCTTATTAATAATAAAAAGTGCATTTTTATAGTGAAAATAAGCTTCCCCCAAACTTGAAACTCACACACTGCCTACGATCCTGTGCCTTTATCACAGTCAACAACACACATATATGTTATAGTAAGAATAGGCATGTCATGAAATCAAACAGAATGAAAGAGAACATACAGAATAACAGCCCTGGGGTTTATGCCTTTTTAATCCGGCTCCCGGAGAGAGGGGGGTACTTCTGCAGTTTTAAGGAGTGACAGCTGCCAAAAGTGGCTGTAGTTTAGCACCTTAGTCACTGGTTACATGACTACCCGGTAATCAGACAGCAGCATGCTATAAACCACACATCTCGGTTGGGTGATATATAGCGAACAAGACATTCTATGAAATCACAGATTCTGACATGGGGTGAACTGGGTGGCTGGCTGGCTGGCAGCACTGGTACCCCATTCACAAATCAAATAGCCAATAAATCAAAAATAGTGTGAATATTTAAATACATAACCAGACAATTTAACTTCCGTTAGCTAACTAGTAGTCCGATTTTTTATGTCACCTTTATTTAACCAGGTAGGCTAGTTGAGAACAAGTTATCATTTGCAACTGCGACCTGGCCCAGATAAAGCATAGCAGTTCGACACATACAACAACACAGAGTTACACATGGAATGATACTTCATGCACTCACCTTGCGGGCTGCCGCCAGCGTTTCAACCAGTTGCAACAATTCGCCATCAGACTAAACATTGCTGTCCAAACTCAGATAATTGTCGGAAAAGATTCATGTAGCAGCGATTCTGAATGGATCAAATGCCTCTAGTCGGCATTTCAGCTCATTATCACCATACAGCTGCATGAGTTAGGCCTAGGGGCCAATAAAAGTGTCATTCTTTGACATCATTTCATTTACATTTAAGTCATTTAGCAGACGCTCGTCGGATTGTCAAAAAACACTAGCCACAGCTAGTACTAGTGAGTGTACTTGTTGTTTCTCTAACTATATCATTGTGTTTACTTTATCTACCTACACAAATAGCTAGCTAGAACAAAGTGTTAATAATATTTTTTTTTAAATCCTAACTATTTAAAAGCAATATAAAATATTGGCCAGCTTGTAACGTTAGCTAGAACTAGCTAATAACATTAGCAGGTAAGTTTCCTTGCTAAACTACACTAGCAAACTATTATGTTTAGTATTTTTCACAAACTGCAAAAGATAGCGGCTAGACAATGTTAACACGCTAAGCTAACCTAGCAATACAATGTAGCTAGCTAACGTCAGTTAGCGAACCTAGCTAGCATACAATGCAGCTAGCTAATGTTAGTTAGCGAACCTAGCTAGGATACAATTTAGGCGCTGCTTAGCGACCTTAGCTAGTTTTACGTACAGCCGGCGTTGTCAGGTAAAACAAAACAACAACAAAAGTAAAGGTAGTATTCCTTTGTAAAGATCTCTTCAGTGAGAAAAATATTTCTGGAATCCGTTTTTTTGTGTGTTTACGACCGTTGTCGTGTTCGGCTGCTATGGCTACAAGAGCCGTGGGGGGGACGTCATCATCAGTGGTCGAGAAATCAGGCACCCCATCTTTTAGTGGTCGGCCCTAGTTACCACAGCCACAAAGTCATAATTGTGGCTAAAATCTTTTGACTATTCCTGCAATTTCTTAAAATCTGGGTTTAAACAACCTTAAGCACACTGCTAACCTTATGCTTAAACCTTTAAATGAAGTCTAAAAAAATGCTTTGTGGCTGTGGTAACTAGTAGCAATCTTTACTGTAAAAGTCTGCAGCAGCACCTTCTGTGGACAAAGCGTGGGACTACACGGGTCTAATAAATATGACCAGTGTTCTGGACTTTGTAAAACAAAAATAAAAAAAAAAAGCTTTAACATAAATCCTTAAGTCTATTGACGCACCCCTCGTGTCAATCTAAATAACATCCCCAGCTAAATCTGTCAAATGAAGTTAGAGAAATGTTTCTGCATGGGCTGCGTCCCAATCTGCCCGTATGCGTCTTCCACATCTGTGGTGGAAGGTGGCCCGAGCTACAGCGGTTAGACCATGAGATATCACAAACAGGTTTGTAGCGTCTGAACGGTTTGGCCTAAAAATAAACTAATATGACCACTCTATGGAAAGATGACTCATGACGGCGTCATGGGACTTGTTTGAAGGTAACCCATACAAATGAATGGAAGTCGTTGTGCCAACAAAAATAAGAGGTTAAATATGTGTTTAAAAAAACAAATATATTTCCTGAGCTTTCTTAGATCTCCTAGATAATACAACAGACACTTCAAAACCTTAAAACGAACATTATTCCACTGTCTTTTTTGCGATTTGTGTGTTATTCAAATCGGTTTCTGTGGGCTATATTAGTAAAGACCAAATTCACTATTTTATCTATTTTTTTTGTTTTTATATACAGAAAAAAGGGGGTCCTAAAAATTCTAAATGAACCATGTGATAAGGATGTGAAAACAAGTCTGTGTGTTAGCGGTCACCTGAAATGTCAAACTAAGCTAAGTGACTGATGTACATAAAACCCCATGGCATCATAACTAACTAGCAGTCAATTTACCCACGATACATTACGGTATCGATCCACTCAAACACAGCCAATGCCTTTTGAGAAGAGAGGCAAGGAGAGGAAGATACAAGGAATCAATGAAAGATGAATTGAGAAAAAGGAGGGCCCACCCCACAGTGATCACACCTTATGCATGTACTGGTTTGATAAATAAAAGACTCGGTCGACTTATACCAGTTTAATAACATGTGTTTTTATTATTTTACACCAAGAACTTGATGATATATAAACCCGTTTCAAAACACCCAGTAAATAATAAGCCATTTCGAACTCGTCACATATTTACAGGAGCCAAATAGAAAACCCCCATGTGAATAATACATTAAACCTGCTGCCACTGTTCTGTTGGGTTCAGTAGAACAGTCAGTCACCGCCCGGTGGAATGCCGCCTCGCTGACATCACAATAGATTTATCTTCTTTTTTTAAACGCTTCTATGAGCTTCTGACATCACAATAGATTCATCTTTTTTTAAACGCTTCTATGAGCTTCTGACATCACAATAGTTATTTCTCTTAAAAAAAAAAAAAAAATGGGAAGTGATGTCAGAAGCTCATAGAAGCGTTTAGTCTCGTCCATGTGTTGAGCAATAGACAATATCAATACACTGGTTTCTGAACGCAGCGTTGTTGGTTGGGGTCAGATTAATACACGTAACAAGTTCCTAACCTCTTTTATAAAATATGAGTCCCAAGTGGCACCCTGGTCTATTCCTTAAATTAACCCAAATGGGGCCCCTGGCCTATTCCTTATAGTTAACCCAAATGGGGCCCCTGGCCTAATTCCTTATAGTTAACCCAAATGGGGCCCCTGGCCTAATTCCTTATAGTTAACCCAAATGGGGCCCCTGGCCTAATTCCTTATAGTTAACCCAAATGGGGCCCCTGGCCTATCCATTATAGTTAACCCAAATGGGGCCCCTGGCCTATCCATTATAGTTAACCCAAATGGGGCCCCTGGCCTATCCATTATAGTTAACCCAAATGGGGCCCCTGGCCTATCCATTATAGTTAACCCAAATGGGGCCCCTGGCCTATCCATTATAGTTAACCCAAACGGGGCCCCTGGCCTATTCCTTATATAGTTAACCCAAATGGGGCCCCTGGTCCCAAGTAGTACACAAGGAACCGTTTGGGACAGGGACGTACATTGAACAACAGCTGACAGCATAGTTCTGGTTGTGTTGAGACCGACTGACATCGCGTCAACTCATCCCAGACAGATAAACAAAGAGTGAAACTTAAAAATGTGCATTAAACTATAATATGGATTAAAGTCACATATATAAAAAAAAACAGGTTGTTGATGTTGTTGTTTAGTCCTGATGGAAAAATATGTTCAAACAGGTTATAGTGTGTATTATAGTCAATGTAAGCAGTAATATGGAAATGAAAGACACTTTGCACATTGCAGACACAATGGTCTCAAATGGCAACCTGTTCCCTACATACAGGGCCGGATTAATGCAGGGGCTTACCGGGGCTGAAGCCCCTGGGCCCAGGCCCGTGGGGGGGGGGCCCAAGACACTTATATACAGTATATATTAGATAGAGATATTTTTACTGCGACCGCCAACCACAGGAGGATTCAGGAGCCCGCTGTCAATGAGTTTTAGACAGCCTGCTGCCGCTCTGCTAATTATCAGACAGGGGAGAGAAGAGGCAGGTAACTGGGCGGGGCCCTGCCTTGATTGGGTAACTGGGCGGGGCCCTGCCTTGATTGGGTAACTGATTTAATAAAATGAACTGCATAATAAATAAACGTGATGGGGGTCAATTGGTGTGAGTCAGGGGCTGGACCCCAAGAAAAAAAAAATATATATATATATATATATAAAATAATATTGAGTTTTAAAAAAAAGTATCCAATCACAGGAGCATGCTCTCAATGAACAGAATTTAGTCACAGAGGATCAACAGTGAAAATTTGATCAAATACGTGTAATTGCCAAAATAAAGGAAACACCTACATACATTTCTTAAATAGGTGTCGTGTCACCACGAGCTGCCAGAACAGCTTCAATGCACCTTGACATAGATTCTACAAGTGGACCTGGACCATGCCGGGAAAATGGCACCCCACACATTTACAAACTTCTGTATTTACTCAAGGGTTTCCTTTATTTGGACAGTTATCCGGTTGCCTAACAACACGATATCTTAAATATACACGTTGTTGCGTTGTGGGTCGTAGACATATAATCCATAGAAGAGGTTTTGGAGCCTCTTTCCTCTTGGCAGTTTGACTGTTAAACTCACTAGGGAGGGTTTTGGGTTTAAGTGACAAGTGCAATAGCAAAAAGATGAGCAATATAAAATAAAATAAAATTTGTTAGTGTGTGTTAAATATTTGAACATTTTGTATAGTTAACATCCCTGCATAACATCAGTTCTCACATCTTCACGAGTCATTCCTTGACCCCGGCAATAAGTCTCCGTGGCCCAAATGATTCCCTTTTAATAGTACACTGCTTTTGACCAGGGCTCACATAGGGTAGTGCACTATAGAGGGAATAAGATGCCAATTGGGAGGAAAAACCCCTGGACCATTGACCAATAGAAGAGAAGCAGGAAGTAGCAGGTTGGATTCCAGGCACTTCTTCAGTCCAAAGTAAATACGGTCGAAAAACAAATAAAAACAAAGAATATATTAACTATCCGGCCAGGTCTCATAGTCTCCGCCTCATAAGTCCTTCAGGCTTTAGTTTAGAGACGCTTCCTGGTCGACGAATCGAAAAATCGGTCAGCCCAAAAGACCCCTTGAACTTTGGATTTGAGGTCAGGGTTCAAAGGTCGTAGGTCACTCCTATGACCATGGGAGACAGAACATGGAAGAATGGTCACAACCCTTTTACTGTTCTCCGTCTTCTGCTGTAGCCAACCGGGCCAACTTCAGTCACATCCCAGGCTAGTCAGCAAGTCATGTAAAAGAGTTAACGCTTTAAGAATCCTCTTGAGAGGTGTCTTCTGTTGTAGCCGCCTCAGATTGCCAGCCTCAGTCACAAGGGGAGGCCTGGCACGGCTGTCCCAGACTAGCCAGCAAGTCATGTTAAGAGCCCTGTAAACCCTGGTCGTCCCTCTTGAGGTAGCAGGGTCGAAAGGGGTTCAACACTCCTAGCAGGTTTTGGAGGGGGTTCAACAGCCCCCACACCCCCACCCCCTTCCCTAGCAGCACATCCAAACATGTCCTCTTGTCTATCAGCTTTCACGAGCTACCTGAAACGATAGTAAATCACAAACCATAAATCATACAACATCTGGAGCTTTCAGCATAAAAACAATATTCTATAATCTAGCACACTTTGAGGAGGTTTACCAGACACATAATCTACTACACTTTGAGGAGGTTTACCAGACACAATCTACTACACTTTGAGGAGGTTTACCAGACATTTAATCTACTACAGGAGGTTTACCAGACACATAATCTACTACACTTTGAGGTTTACCAGACACATAATCTACTACACTGAGGTTTACCAGACATATAATCTACTACACTGAGGTTTACCAGACATATATAATCTACTACACTTTGAGGAGGTTTACCAGACACATAATCTACTACACTTTGAGGAGGTTTACCAGACACATAATCTACTACACTTTGAGGAGGTTTACCAGACACATAATCTACTACACTTTGAGGAGGTTTACCAGACATATAATCTACTACACTTTGAGGAGGTTTACCAGACACATTTTAAGGGTAGTCTGGGACTAAGAATACTTTGATGGATTCCCCGTTGAGATTGTTTTTAAATCCACGACTTCTAGGCTTAAATCTGCATCCGGAAACAGCTCCTAAATTACCTTGTATTAACTATCATTCAAATAATGTTTTTATTTTATTTTTTAAATTCAATCAACGAGAAATCAAATCCCTGAAGTAGACAAATATGTTAACAACAAGTCACAATCTTATACTTACTGTCCTCGTCTGAGTCGAAGCCGAAAAGGGTTGCGCACTTCTTCAGCGAGACGTGCGTCTGCAACTCTTCTCCTCTGTCGAAGGACAAGAAACACTTGGCACAGCGCTGCCTATGGACGGACGGTGTCGCCGTGGTCCCCGACGCCTCCACCACGAGGTCCGGGCGCGTCGGAGAGAAGCGAGGGTTCCAGGACATCTCTTTCCTGCGTTTTGGCATGGTGGTGTACCGCTCGTCTAGGTAAGCCGTGGGTGGAGGCCGGATGTATGGCCTGTTGTTAATCTTCCCAAAGAAAGTTGATTTTTTCGCTTCCTCCTTGATAGGGGCTTTGGGAGTATTTGTAGGGGGTTTAGGAGTATTTGTAGGAGGTTTGGGCGTATTTGTAGGGGGTTTGGGCGTATTTGTAGGGGGTTTGGGAGTAGCAGGTTTATGGTTTCGTGGGTCACATTTCTTGGATTTGGAAACTGTACTTGTTTTAAGACTTTTCTGGTATTTTGGCGATTCTTTAGGGAGGTCCTTTAAGTGTCCGTTAACCATCTTCTGGTCACAGACACTGCTAGCTGTTGAGTCTGATGTTTCCACCAATGGTTTATCATCTTCTTCCTTTGATTTACTTCCTACCACTTCTGTGTCCTTACTTCCTAGCACTTCTGTGACTTCATTAACATGTTTCTCTGGACCAGACGTCTTTGACTTCACAGGTTTTTTGGAGGTCTTCCTGGGTTCTTCGCTAACAGGCCTCTTGGGTTCCTTGATAACTCTTTGTTTCTTTAGAACTCGTGTTTTCTTTAACTTCTCGGTCACCACGGGTAACTTCTCGGTGACTTTCGGAGTGACGTTGGGAGGAACAGGTTGGGTGTCCTCGTCTGTGCTAACGCTTGACATCTTCCTGGGGTCTTTTCCAACACTCGGTTTCTTTACAAGTTGCGTTTCCTTTAACTTTTCGGTCACTTTTGTGTCGGTGGCTGGATCCGGTTGGGTATCCTTTTCTTTGCTAACGTTCGGTTTCTTAATAACTCGCATTTTCTTCAACTTGTTTATGATTTTGAGCTTTTTGGTAACTTTCTCAGTGGCGGTAATCGTGGTGGAGGTGGTTGGACCAGTTGGGGTATAATCGTCTTCGCTAACGTTCTGTCCCGTTACAGCCCACGCTTTCTTTCCCTTATGAATCATCGTTAACTTCTTGCTCGCTTGCTCAGCTTTTTCATTGGACGTGGTGACGGGAGTGTTTGGAGCGTCCATTTTCTTACCAACACACGGTTTCCTCTTAACCTGCAATTTCCTCAACGTATTTGTTACCTTCGCAGAGACGGTAGAGGGGTCAGTAGTACGAGGATCCTTGTCTCCAGGAACATGCCGTTTCTTACCGACCTGTGTTTTCTTTAACGTCTTGGTCAAGTCATACTTCCTGGTTACCTTTACAGTAGTAGTGAGGTCAGTTGCCGATCCCTCCTTTTCTCTAAGAGGCCATCGTCTCTTAACACCCTGCATCTTCTGTAGCTTATTCCTCCCCGTCTTACACGGTTTAATCACGTTAACAGAGGTGGTATTGGTGACGAGGGAAGAGGAAACGGATTCATCCTTCCCTTCCTTTGGAAGACGATAGTGTTCTAGTTCGTGGCGGTTCAACTCCGGAAGACAAGCCAAGCGCTCCCGACAACCTGGGAAGCAGCACACTGCCAGGAGCGGCTGATGGGTCTTTGCGTGGTTCCTCATTTCTGTCGCTGCACTGAACCGGGCTTTACATCCGTCATGTAGACAAGGATGCCTGGGAATTCCTTTGTGCCATAAAATGTGGTGCTGGTAATGCTGCAAAGTCAAAACAGGTTTCTTGCAAATATTGCATTTGCCATTCCCGTGACGGAACGTCGTTTCCAAGGGTTTGGCGTCACCGCGGTGATCGTCCAGAATATGTCCGAGGAGAGAACGCCGTTTTCCAGTGAATATCTCTGTGCATCCCTCCACAGGGCAGCTGCCGGGAGTCTCCTTACCCTGAACTGAGGTCTCTAGAGGTGAAACTGAAAGCCTATCCTGTGTTACCGATACAGCCTGAGATTCTGTGTCGTCCTCCATGGTCTTTGCCGAGGAACAGGGTTTCTCCTCTTCTTCCAAAAACTTTGTCAGAGGAGAGGAACAGGGTTTCTCCTCTTCTTCCAAAAACTTTGTCAGAGGAGAGGAACAGGGTTTCTCCTCTTCTTCCAAAAACTTTGTCAGAGGAGAGGAACAGGGTTTCTCCTCTTCTTCCAAAAACTTTGTCAGAGGAGAGGAACAGGGTTTCTCCTCTTCTTCCAAAAACTTTGTCAGAGGAGGAGAACAGGGTTTCTCCTCTTCTTCCAAAAACTTTGTCAGAGGAGAGGAACAGGGTTTCTCCTCTTCTTCCAAAAACTTTGTCAGAGGAGAGGAGCAGGATCCTCCTTGTTCACCTGTCGATGTCTTCGCCAGAGAAGTAGCGATCTCCACGGGTTCTTCCCTCTGTTCCAGAGCAGAGTGCTCCTCCTCTTGCCTCCTACTGATCTTTTCTTGTTCCTCTGCCTGAGTATCACCATCACCCTCAGTTCCTTCAACCTGAACTCGTCTTCTGCCCTTCTGTCCACTGACCCCCTGTGTCCACTGCTTGCCTTCAGACTCTTCTGTTGCGAGTTTAGTATCCGGTGAAGGTTGAGAGTCAGTTGAGAGCCTATCGGGGTTAGACCGTAGATTAGGGTTAGTAGACCGTAGCTTCCTGCGATCCGGTGGAGTTGACTCCGAGGAGTTTATAGAGGAGATCCTATTGGTGGACCGTAGCTTCCTGTAATCCGGAGGTGTTGACTCTGTGGAGTTTACAGGGATCCTCTTGCGTCCCCGTCTCCCTCTCTGCGTTGAGCGTCCAGGCGTGTCTGACATCCCAGCTTTACAGTTCTCACGGACCTCCTCAATATCAGGCGGTAGGTTTCCTTTTTTCAACTTGTCGATGTGCTGGGACAGATGCATCATAGCGAGCAGGTCGTTTTTGAACAGCATCCTACAGAACATACATTGGTCCCTGCGGAAGTGGTACATGGCGTGGGCAATAACACGTTTGCCTTTGAAAACCTTGTTGCAGAGACTACAGCGATATGCCAGTGGGCTGTTCTCATTTTCCTGTGGGGTGCCATCTCCAGGAGTTTGTCCGATATCCCCAGAGACAGTTGGGTTGTCCTTTGTAGATTTTGGGGTGTCCTGTGTTTTCTGTGGAGAGTTTTCAGTGACTTTTGAGGAGTCTTCGGAGTCCTGTGACGTGTCTTCAGGGACTCTTGGGGTGACCTTTGGAGTGTGAGCACTTTCAGTGACTTTCGGGTTGACCAGTGAATTGTACTGCCTGTCCTGTGGGGTGTCTTCAGTAACCATTGAGGTGTCTTCATTGACTTGTGTGTCCTGTGGGGTGTCCTCTGGGACCTTTTGAGTATCCACATGTACTTTAAGGGTGTCCTCAGAGACCATCGGGGTATCTCTCCTGACCTTTGAGGTGTCTTTGGGTTCCTGTGACGTCTCTTCGGGGACTCTTGGGGTGTCCTCAGTGACCGGTGTGTCCTCATGGAGCTGTGGCGTGTCCCCATTGTTCTGTGTGGCACTACGTGTGTCCTTGGTGAACTCTTCAGAGACCATTGGGGCATCCACTGTGAACTGTAGGGTGTCTGCAGTGTTTTGAATTTGTAGGGCGTCCTCAATGTGCTCAGAGGTATCTACAGTGACTTCCTGGCTGTCTACAGTGACTTCCTGACTGTCTACAGTGACTTCCTGGCTGTCTACAGTGACTTCCTGGCTGTCTACAGTGACTTCCTGGCTGTCTACAGTGACTTCCTGGCTGTCTACAGTGACTTCCCGGCTACCCTCAATTCCCTCCGAGCTGTCCTCCTCCATGTTCTGTGGTAGTGTGTCCACAGCCTCTGGAGTATCCACCGTGGCTTTTGTGCGGTCCTCAGTAGCCTGTGGGGTGACCTCAGTGAAAGTGACTTTCAGGGTGTCCTCTGCGAGTTGTCTTATGTCCTGTGTATTCTGTGGGGGGTCTTCAGTGTCATTGTCATGTGTCGAGTCCACAGGGAACTCTGGAGTACCCACAGTGCCTTTCAGAGGGTGCTCAAGCTGCCGGGTCTCATCAGTGAGCCGTGGGAAGCTCCCAGCGGCCATTGGGATATCCTCCGGCTCCGTGTTTTGTGAGGTACCTTTAATGTCCAGTTGGGTGTGTCGAGTGTCCATGTTTTCCTGGATATCTGTAGTGTCCTGTGGGGTGACTTTGGTTATTTTTGAAGTGTCCTCAAGGACCACTGGATCTGTGACGGCCGTAGGGATGACTTTTGGAGACGTTGACAGTGTCTCGCACAAAACCTTGGAGAGGACACCATCGGTGGTCTGTGGTGTCACCGTTGACGATGTCGTCTCCAACGTTTTGCGCGAGACACCATCTGTGGTCTGTGGTGTCACCGACTGCTGCTTTGCGACAACATCAGAATCCGGACCCTTGGCAAACTTTTCAAACTCTCTAGCAAACGCATCCATTGAGGTATTAGCCAGCCAGCAGAAAGGAGTAAGAACAACAAGCTCCCGAGTTTCCTTTCCAGGGACGCTGCCAGTGCCACCGTCCCTCACCATTGCTTCATCCACACCAATGTTTGCTATATCCATAGCCTCTTTCAGAATATCGGTAACTTCGGACTTCCTGGACGATTCTAGAATCTCCCCGACTTCAGAAGCGGTTCGCTTTTTTGGAACATTCGTAACTTCCGTTGGTTCTCTCGGAACATTAGTTACATATGTATTTGTTGTCCTTCTTGTGTTATTAGGAACAATTACATTCACCGAGAGAACAGATGGAATACATGTTTGCTGAGCATCGGTAGAGAATCCGTCCTCATTCTTGGGACTTTCGATGTGTTCGACAGCGCCACCTTGTGGTGTGAAAGTCATGTCAGTCGCAGTGACAGTTTGTGAGGAGACCTCAACTTCCATTTCCACTGCAGACGTCTGGTAAAATACCCTCGAATCGTCACATGGCACCGGCAGACAACTTGGGTTTAGGGAGGGACGGACATCTGTCGCTTTCAACAAACAGGTTTCAGTGTTCAACGTGACACCTTCCGCCTCTCGCGTCTGGGCGTAGTTGTGCAACTGCTGTATGAAGAGACTGGCGTTCTGAGCGGAAAGGAGAAACACCTCTCCGAGTCTATCCTTCACCCGATACTGTGCCTGGATTGGTGCCTTAGATTTATCACAGTTTAGAGTCACCAGTCCTTGCCTACTGAGATAATCCTCATGGAAGAACCCAAATACTTCGTTGTCAGGTAGGGAGACCTCCAGCTTTGAGTCATGAGCAGGAGATACTGCTGGTAGGTGGTTAGTAGCAGGAATCTCCTTCTGACGTTTACCTTCCTGTTCCCTCGGAGCTGTTAGACGAGCGGCCGCCATTTTATTTTGGGAGGTCACGGCATTCTTTTGTTTGGTTGTGCTTTCCTTGACTGCGGCACCAGACCGAGAGGTCTTATTGGTCTTGTCCACTGGTGTCTTCTGCTGTGGAGGTTTCCTCCCCGGTCGGCGACCCTTCCGGGGAGCACTGTTCTCAGCCTGGAACGTACCCTCCAGGAGCCACCGGGGTTTCCTACCCCTCCGTTTGGGAGGTTTCTTCTCCGAGAGTCTGGTCATGTGCCTATGTGGTCTGTGACCGACTTGCCCGGCCAGGTTCTCCTGCGCCATGTCCAGTTGTCTGAAGGACCGTCTGACAGAGGTGGTCTCGGCTGAGGGCTCTGTTGTTTTGACGGATGACCGCGGTCCCGGCTTCCTCCCTCTTCTTTTTATTACAGGTTGTTCATCGACAACAGGGGGTTCAGCCAGCTTCTCCGTCTTCGCCGTCGTCACATGATTAACAGGCAGCCGCTGCGACTCGACAACAGAGGTTTTTTCCGACCTTTGAGCTTTGACACGTTTGGCTGCCACCGGCGCCGTCGAAACGTGATTCTTCTCTTCTTTTTGGAACCGCCTTTTGGGCGCTGTTACCTGGTGAAAGGGTTTAATCTGAACGTGCTTCTGTGCTGGTTTAGTCTCTACATGTTTAGGCTGCACACGCTCTGACAGGTTGGCGCTCCAGCTGCAACAGGGCTCTTTGGTGGCGGTGCTGCAGTAGTTGGACACCCACCCATCATCCTCCATCATCATCCTCGCCAACGCCGCCTTCTTCTCGCTCATCAGCTTCAGGCAGTTGGTCCGGAGATTCAAAAGGTTCCAGAACTCTGGATCGAAGTAGAGACCTCTCTTCAGGGTCTGGAGGATCTCAAAGCGGATGTGGTTCCCGATGGGACCGGCTTCGACGTGGTACTCCTGGTCGGGGTGCGTGTAGAGGAGGAACACCGTTTTGTAGGCCTCCACGGTGCGTTCCAGGAAGAAGACGAGGAGGGCGCAGGCCCGGCAGACCTCCAGGTCGTTGGGGAGGAGGTAGGCTACCGTCTTGTAGATGAGGGACTTGGTGGCGGCGTCGCAGGGGTTCGTCTGGAGGGCGTGGGTGCAGAGCTCCACACAGAACTGGAGACCATCCTTTCCCAGCTGGGAGAGCAGAACAGAAATAGAACAGAAGGGGTCAGTGAATTACCCATGCTGTACAAAAACATGTATTTCTATATTTCTTTATTTAATATATATATTTTTTAGACACAGTCAGGTCCAAAATGATTGGCACCCAAACATGGGGTCTTGAATTTTAATAAGTATTGAGTTTTTCTTGCCAAGTGGGTGTTTCCTCCTGATAGTGGCATTATGCTGTGTTCATAACAAGTGGGACCCTGCGGGGATATTGTGTAGCAGCGGCAGGGTGGCCTAGTGGTTAGAGCGTTGGGAAGGTTGCAACCGGAAGGTTGCAAGTTCAAATCCCCGAGCTGACGAGGTACAAATCTGTCGTTCTGCCCCTGAACAGGCAGTTAACCCAGGCCGTCATTGAAAATAAGAATTTGTTCTTAACAGACTTGCCTAGTTAAAAAGGTAAAATTAAATTAAAAAATAAAAGATGAGCAGAAAAGACTAATAATGTATGCCCTTTTTTTTTAACAATCATTACTTTACAACAATACCATTTCTTAGAGATTGTTTAAGTATTATTATCAAAGAGACGAGGTCGAAATGATTTGCACACCTGGTTCTCGATCCCTCATCCTGCGAGGATAACGGCACTGAGCTGTTTGTGAGTCTGATCGCAATTATAATTCAAAATGTATCATACTCGCACAAATACGACCTGTTATTTTTCATATTTGCATTTAAATTTCTTTCACTAGCGAGTGAACTGCTGGCACTTTATAGAGGCCATCTTATGTTCTCTAACGTTAGCTTGAAAACAATTAGTGTTTCCATTTCCACAACACACGGAGTGGAAAAGGGATTTAGTCCGCGTGTTTAAGTATAGCTGACAGTCAGCATCACAACAAACAAGGAGGGGCAGACACGTCCAATAATGATGTATTCATCTCCATGTCCGCTGACACAAACTCCGTAGATGTCTGTGTGTCGCAGCTCGAGAAACAGGATGTTCGATTAACTTTTTATAAAAATTTAAAATATTAATTTCTACATACTTTTAAAGGCATCTGCGTACATGGACAGAGAATTGCGTAGTTGGTTTGCAAAATGCGTGCATGTTGACAGATCTGCAAGAGCCCCAGGACCGGCGGAGGCAGAACAGAGCCCCAGGACCGGCGGAGGCAGAACAGAGCCCCAGGACCGGCGGAGGCAGAACAGAGCCCCAGGACCGGCGGAGGCAGAACAGAGCCCCAGGACCGGCGGAGGCAGAACAGAGCCCCAGGACCGGCGGAGGCAGAACAGAGCCCCAGGACCGGCGGAGGCAGAACAGAGCCCCAGGACCGGCGGAGGCAGAACAGAGCCCCAGGACCGGCGGAGGCAGAACAGAGCCCCAGGACCGGCGGAGGCAGAACAGAGCCCCAGGACCGGCGGAGGCAGAACAGAGCCCCAGGACCGGCGGAGGCAGAACAGAGCCCCAGGACCGGCGGAGGCAGAACAGAGCCCCAGGACGGCGGAGGCGGAGAGCAGAACAGAGCCCCAGGACCGGCGGAGGCAGAACAGAGCCCCAGGACCGGCGGAGGCAGAACAGAGCCCCAGGACCGGCGGAGGCAGAACAGAGCCCCAGGACCGGCGGAAGCAGAACAGAGCCCCAGGACCGGCGGAAGCAGAACAGAGCCCCAGGACCGGCGGAGGCAGAACAGAGCCCCAGGACCGGCGGAAGCATCAGGAGCCCCAGGAGAACAGAGCCCCAGGACCGGCCGAAGCATCCGGAGCCCCAGGACCGGCCGAAGCATCCGGAGCCCCAGGACCGGCCGAAGCATCCGGAGCCCCAGGACCGGCCGAAGCATCCGGAGCCCCAGGACCGGCCGAAGCATCCGGAGCCCCAGGACCGGCCGAAGCATCCGGAGCCCCAGGACCGGCCGAAGCATCCGGAGCCCCAGGACCGGCCGAAGCATCCGGAGCCCCAGGACCGGCCGAAGCATCCGGAGCCCCAGGATCCGGAGCCCCAGGACCGGCCGAAGCATCCGGAGCCCCAGGACCGGCCGAAGCATCCGGAGCCCCATCCGCATCCGGAGCCCCAGGACCGGCCGAAGCATCCGGAGCCCCAGGACCGGCCGAAGCATCCGGAGCCCCAGGACCGGCAGAAGCATCCGGAGCCCCAGGACCGGCAGAAGCATCCAGAGCCCCAGGACCAGCAGAAGCATCCAGAGCCCCAGGACCAGCAGAAGCAGAACAGCCCCCACAACATCAAAGATCCAGCACCATATTCCACAGTAGGTAATGGGGTTATTCTCTGCTCATACATCCCGATTTGGACACCAAACCCACCGCTGGTCTGCATGGACAAAGAGCTCTATTTACAGGCGATCTGTCCCGAAGCACCAGGTTCCAATCCAAGTGGCATTTAGAAAACTCCAGCCGTTTACATTTGTTGGATGACATGAAAAGAGATCTTTGGCCCCACACACACAGCCGCGGTGGGTTTAGTGTCGAAATCAGAACGCATAGGCAGAGGGAGAAAAAGTACCCACATAGCTACTTAGAACAAGTCTCGATGCCGGTATATTTCACAAAGGTGAGGTTTTGAAAAACAGGGGTGCCAATAATTATGACCGAACCTTTCTACGAGAAGAAACCAAAAGATGTACTGGTTAAACTCAAATCTTTCCCTGAGCGATTGTATAAGAGTATAAAATAATACCAAAATGTTTTGGAGAATAAAATATATCTCAGTATTTGGATCATGTATTCATCTAGTCTGTGTTGCTCATCCTCATCAAAATGTGTCTATTTTTGACGGAAAAACAAACAATTATACTAACGAGTCGGCCTAATAATGATCAGGGCTGTGTCCCCAATTATACTAACGAGTCGGCCTAATAACGATCAGGGCTGTGTCCCCAATTATACTAACGAGTCGGCCTAATAACGATCAGGGCTGTGTCCCCAATTATACTAACGAGTCGGCCTAATAATGATCAGGGCTGTGTCCCCAATTATACTAACGAGTCGGCCTAATAATGATCAGGGCTGTGTCCCCAATTATACTAACGAGTCGGCCTAATAATGATCAGGGCTGTGTCCCAAAAAAAGTAAACTATTCCCTATATACTGTAGTGCCTAATCTCGATCAGGGCTGTGTCCCCATTTTATACTAAGCACCATGCCTAATAATGATCAGGGCTGTGTATTTTATTTTATTTTACTGAGTCGGCCTAATAATGATCAGGGCTGTGTCCCCAATTATACTAACGAGTCGGCCTAATAATGATCAGGGCTGTGTCCCAAAAAAAGTAAACTATTCCCTATATACTGTAGTGTGTTATTCTCAACCAGGGACCATAAATAGGGGCCCATTTTAGTCGCACCCCAGCACCATGCTAAGCTGGTGGTATTTTTATTTTATTTTACTAGGCAAGTCAGTTAAGAACTAATTCTTATTTTCAATGTCGGCCTTACCGGGGACCAGTGGGTTTAACTGGTCTAGGAACAGTGGGGTTAACTGGCCTAGGAACAGTGGGGTTAACTGGCCTAGGAACAGTGGGGTTAACTGGCCTAGGAACAGTGGGGTTAACTGGCCTAGGAACAGTGGGTTAACTGGCCTAGGAACAGTGGGTTAACTGGCCTAGGAACAGTGGGTTAACTGGTCTAGGAACAGTGGGTTAACTGGTCTAGGAACAGTGGGGTTAACTGGTCTAGGAACAGTGGGGTTAACTGGTCTAGGAACAGTGGGGTTAACTGGTCTAGGAACAGTGGGG
The DNA here is from genome assembly GCF_034236695.1 of Oncorhynchus nerka. Classification (NCBI taxonomy): domain Eukaryota; kingdom Metazoa; phylum Chordata; class Actinopteri; order Salmoniformes; family Salmonidae; genus Oncorhynchus; species Oncorhynchus nerka. Next base: position 4,809,442 of record NC_088397.1, read on the forward strand.
GTCTAGGAACAGTGGGTTAACTGGCCTAGGAACAGTGGGTTAACTGGCCTAGGAACAGTGGGTTAACTGGCCTAGGAACAGTGGGTTAACTGGCCTAGGAACAGTGGGTTAACTGGCCTAGGAACAGTGGGGTTAACTGGCCTAGGAACAGTGGGTTAACTGGCCTAGGAACAGTGGGTTAACTGGCCTAGGAACAGTGGGTTAACTGGCCTAGGAACAGTGGGTTAACTGGCCTAGGAACAGTGGGTTAACTGGCCTAGGAACAGTGGGTTAACTGGCCTAGGAACAGTGGGTTAACTGGCCTAGGAACAGTGGGTTAACTGGCCTAGGAACAGTGGGTTAACTGGCCTAGGAACAGTGGGTTAACTGGCCTAGGAACAGTGGGTTAACTGGCCTAGGAACAGTGGGTTAACTGGCCTAGGAACAGTGGGTTAACTGGCCTAGGAACAGTGGGTTAACTGGCCTAGGAACAGTGGGTTAACTGGCCTAGGAACAGTGGGTTAACTGGTCTAGGAACAGTGGGTTAACTGGTCTAGGAACAGTGGGTTAACTGGTCTAGGAACAGTGGGTTAACTGGCCTAGGAACAGTGGGTTAACTGGCCTAGGAACAGTGGGTTAACTGCCTTGTTCAGGGGCAGAACGACAGATTTGTACCTCGTCAGCTCGGGGATTCGATCTTGCAACCTTTCAGTTACTCGTCCAACGCTCTAACCACTAGGCTACCCTGCCACCCCTCACATACAACATACAACATACAACATACAACATACAACATACATACAACATACAGTTTCAGTTACTCGTCCAATGCTCATGTTGTTTGTCAGTTCAACACAAATTCTCAGTCAAACCCAAAATAAAAGCCATGACTTCTATTCATCTCTCTAGTCGGCACAGTAATCCTCAACAAGCATCTGAAGAACGCTGACCTAAGCCAAGCCACCTGAGCGGAGGTACAACCCGAGCTTTTCACATCATCCTCTATCACAACAACTCCATTACATCTGAACAAACAAAAAATGGCAGCTGGAATGTCAGCACTAAAAATCAACAATCACAGGAGTTCCTGGCTCACCTCTGCAAGGATCACTCTAATGAAAGAGAATATGGATCTGATGTTGGTGGCCGACAGCAGCAACCGATGACTCTCTTCCAGGAAGGCCTGTTTGGAAGGGTTGACCCGCAGGCGGAGTCGACTCCATATGAACACCAAATCCCTGGAAGAGGAAGTGATTTAATAACAAAATTATTTAAAAAATCCACTTCATTAATAAAAAACGTTAATTATTACTAGGGGTTTAAAAAAAAAAAAAAAGTCACGTTTATTCATTAGCGGACTCAATTAAAAACCTGGGTTTGTAAATCAGATCCCAACAGGGGAGTAGGAAGTGGTCCAAGATCAATCAATCAATGTTGTCTATAAAGCCCCATTAATGTCAACAGGTGCTGAACGGTAACCAGGCCCAGAAAACACCAAACATCAAAGAACAAGCAGGATAAATACATGTCAGCACTTCGTGCGTCGCCCTATGGGACTCCCCGATCACGGCCCCTGTGTCGAACACAGACCGGTATGATGTGTATAGACAGTGAACACAGACCGGTATGATGTGTATAGACAGTGAACACAGACCGGTATGATGTGTATAGACAGTGACGAGGCTCACCACATGCAGTACAGGTCTCCCCGGTGTAGCTGCTGAGAGAGGAAGGCTGTGCAGAGGGACAGGAGCGTCTCGTCGCTCTCCTCACTCTCTGTGTTACACACGATATCCACGGCGTCCTGACCGTCGATGTCAGACATCTACAGGTAGAGAGGAGAAGAAGAAGAAATGGTGACATCATTCAAGTATATACAGGTAGAGAGAGAGAAGAAGAAGAAATGGTGACATCATTCAAGTATATACAGGTAGAGAGAGAGAAGAAGAAATGGTGACATCATTCAAGTATATACAGGTAGAGAGAGAGAAGAAGAAGAAATGGTGACATCATTCAAGTATATACAGGTAGAGAGACAGAAGAAGAAGAAATGGTGACATCATTCAAGTATATACAGGTAGAGAGAGGAGAAGAAGAAGAAATGGTGACATCATTCAAGTATATACAGGTAGAGAGAGAGAAGAAGAAGAAATGGTGACATCATTCAAGTATATACAGGTAGAGAGAGAGAAGAAGAAGAAATGGTGACATCATTCAAGTATATACAGGTAGAGAGAGGAGAAGAAGAAGAAATGGTGACATCATTCAAGTATATACAGGTAGAGAGAGAGAAGAAGAAGAAATGGTGACATCATTCAAGTATATACAGGTAGAGAGAGAGAAGAAGAAGAAATGGTGACATCATTCAAGTATTTATACGGTAGATTCCAGTGGTGTAGTGGAGAGCGAACGCAGGGCAACGCCGTTAGGGGAGCGTTACTTTACTCCCCGCGACACCGGCTACTTCTCCCCCGCGACACCGGCTACTTCTCCCCCGCGACACCGGCTACTTCTCCCCCGCGACACCGGCTACTTCTCCCCCGCTACACCGGCTACTTCTCCCCCGCTACACCGGCTACTTCTCCCCCGCTACTTCTCCCCCGCTACTTCTCCCCGCTACTTCTCCCCGCTACACCGGCTACTTCTCCCCGCTACTTCTCCTTCCCCCGCTACTTCTCCCCGCTACTTCTCCCCGCTACTTCTCCCCGCGACACCGGCTACTACTTCTCCCCGCGACACCGGCTACTTCTCCCCGCGACACCGGCTACTTCTCCCCGCGACACCGGCTACTTCTCCCCGCGACACCGGCTACTTCTCCCCGCGACACCGGCTACTTCTCCCCCGCGACACCGGCTACTTCTCCCCCGCGACACCGGCTACTTCTCCCCCGCGACACCGGCTACTTCTCCCCGCTACTTCTCCCGGCTACTTCTCCCCGCTACACCGGCTACTTCTCCCCCGCTACTTCTCCCCGCTACTTCTCCCCCGCCACCGGCTACTTCTCCCCCGCTACTTCTCCCCCCCACCGCTACTTCTCCCCCGCTACTTCTCCCCCCCCCGCTACTTCTCCCCCGCTACACCGGCTACTTCTCCCCGCTACCCGCTACTTCTCCCCCGCTACACCGGCTACTTCTCCCCCCCCGCTACTTCTCCCCCGCTACACCGGCTACTTCTCCCCGCTACACCGGCTACTTCTCCCCCCTACACCTCCCCGCTACACCTCCCCGGCTACTTCTCCCCCGCTACACCGGCTACTTCTCCCCCGCTACACCGGCACCGGCTACTTCTCCCCGCTACACCGGCTACTTCTCCCCGCTACACCGGCTACTTCTCCCCGCTACACCGGCTACTTCTCCCCCGCTACACCGGCTACTTTCTACACCGGCCCCCGCTACACCGGCTACTTTCTCCCCGCTACACCGGCTACTTCTCCCCCGCTACACCGGCTATTTCTCCCCGCTACACCGGCTATTTCTCCCCCGCTACACCGGCTATTTCTCCCCCACTACACCGGCTATTTCTCCCCGCGGCACCGGCTATTTCTCCCCGCGGCACCGGCTATTTCTCCCCGCGGCACCGGCTATTTCTCCCCACTACACCGGCTATTTCTCCCCGCGGCACCGGCTATTTCTCCCCACTACACCGGCTATTTCTCCCCGCTACACCGGCTATTTCTCCCCACTACACCAGCAAAATTCTCCCCACTACATCGTTGCTAGATTCCTAATGACATCACCCAAAACTAAGAGGTAAACAGATGATAAAACAGAAAAATGGGAGTACTGGTCAAATATCGCCTTCTAGCAGGCTAGCAGAAATGACTATTGTCTTCTACCTGTAGTCTCATCCATACGTGACCTACTAAACCTTCCAAACAAGGGGGAATGGCAGCAACTCCAAATATGGACTGCAACAACCACATTTAGGAATTAGTTAGTGCTCTTGTACAAAACACATCATCTTCGTCAAAACCTTATCCTCTCATCTCTACTGTAGATCCCAGCTAGCATATCAGTCCATCCTCTCATCCCTACTGTGGATCCCATCTAGCATATCAGTCCATCCTCTCATCTCTACTGTGGATCCCATCTAGCATATCAGTCCATCCTCTCATCTCTACTGTAGATCCCAGCTAGCATATCAGTCCATCCTCTCATCCCTACTGTAGATCCCATCTAGCATATCAGTCCATCCTCTCATCTCTACTGTAGATCCCAGCTAGCATATCAGTCCATCCTCTCATCTCTACAGTAGATCCCATCTAGCATATCAGTCCATCCTCTCATCTCTACTGTGGATCCCATCTAGCATATCAGTCCATCCTCTCATCTCTACATCCCAGCTAGCATATCAGTCCATCCTCTCATCTCTACATCCCAGCTAGCATATCAGTCCATCCTCTCATCTCTACTGTAGATCCCAGCTAGCATATCAGTCCATCCTCTCATCTCTACATCCCAGCTAGCATATCAGTCCATCCTCTCATCCCTACTGTGGATCCCATCTAGCATATCAGTCCATCCTCTCATCTCTACATCCCAGCTAGCATATCAGTTCATCCTCTCATCTCTACTGTAGATCCCAGCTAGCATATCAGTCCATCCTCTCATCTCTACTGTAGATCCCAGCTAGCATATCAGTCCATCCTCTCATCTCTACTGTAGATCCCAGCTAGCATATCAGTCCATCCTCTCATCCCTACTGTAGATCCCAGCTAGCATATCAGTCCATCCTCTCATCTCTACATCCCAGCTAGCATATCAGTTCATCCTCTCATCTCTACATCCCAGCTAGCATATCAGTCCATCCTCTCATCTCTACATCCCAGCTAGCATATCAGTCCATCCTCTCATCTCTACATCCCAGCTAGCATATCAGTCCATCCTCTCATCTCTACTGTAGATCCCATCTAGCATATCAGTCCATCCTCTCATCTCTACATCCCAGCTAGCATATCAGTCCATCCTCTCATCTCTACATCCCAGCTAGCATATCAGTCCATCCTCTCATCTCTACATCCCAGCTAGCATATCAGTCCATCCTCTCATCTCTACATCCCAGCTAGCATATCAGTCCATCCTCTCATCTCTACATCCCAGCTAGCATATCAGTCCATCCTCTCATCTCTACATCCCAGCTAGCATATCAGTCCATCCTCTCATCTCTACTGTAGATCCCAGCTAGCATATCAGTCCATCCTCTCATCCCTACTATGGATCCCATCTAGCATATCAGTTCATCCTCTCATCTCTACATCCCAGCTAGCATATCAGTTCATCCTCTCAACTCTACTGTAGATCCCAGCTAGCATATCAGTCCATCCTCTCATCTCTACTGTAGATCCCAGCTAGCATATCAGTCCATCCTCTCATCTCTACATCCCAGCTAGCATATCAGTCCATCCTCTCATCTCTACTGTGGATCCCATCTAGCATATCAGTCCATCCTCTCATCTCTACATCCCAGCTAACATATCAGTCCATCCTCTCATCTCTACTGTAGATCCCAGCTAGCATATCAGTCCATCCTCTCATCTCTACTGTAGATCCCAGCTAGCATATCAGTCCATCCTCTCATCTCTACTGTAGATCCCAGCTAGCATATCAGTCCATCCTCTCATCTCTACATCCCAGCTAGCATATCAGTCCATCCTCTCATCTCTACATCCCAGCTAGCATATCAGTCCATCCTCTCATCTCTACTGTAGATCCCATCTAGCATATCAGTCCATCCTCTCATCTCTACTGTACATCCCATCTAGCATATCAGTTCATCCTCTCATCCCTACTGTAGATCCCAGCTAGCATATCAGTTCATCCTCTCATCCCTACTGTAGATCCCAGCTAGCATATCAGTCCATCCTCTCATCTCTACTGTAGATCCCAGCTAGCATATCAGTCCATCCTCTCATCTCTACTGTAGATCCCATCTAGCATATCAGTCCATCCTCTCATCTCTACATCCCAGCTAGCATATCAGTCCATCCTCTCATCTCTACAGTAGATCCCAGCTAACATATCAGTCCATCCTCTCATCTCTACATCCCAGCTAACATATCAGTCCATCCTCTCATCTCTACATCCCAGCTAGCATATCAGTCCATCCTCTCATCTCTACTGTAGATCCCAGCTAGCATATCAGTCCATCCTCTCATCTCTACTGTACATCCCATCTAGCATATCAGTCCATCCTCTCGTCTCTACTGTAGATCCCAGCTAGCATATCAGTCCATCCTCTCGTCTCTACATCCCAGCTAGCATATCAGTCCATCCTCTCATCTCTACTGTAGATCCCAGCTAGCATATCAGTCCATCCTCTCATCTCTACTGTACATCCCATCTAGCATATCAGTCCATCCTCTCGTCTCTACTGTAGATCCCATCTAGCATATCAGTCCATCCTCTCATCTCTACATCCCAGCTAGCATATCAGTCCATCCTCTCATCTCTACTGTAGATCCCAGCTAGCATATCAGTCCATCCTCTCATCCCTACTGTAGATCCCAGCTAGCATATCAGTCCATCCTCTCATCTCTACTGTACATCCCATCTAGCATATCAGTCCATCCTCTCGTCTCTACTGTAGATCCCAGCTAGCATATCAGTCCATCCTCTCGTCTCTACATCCCAGCTAGCATATCAGTCCATCCTCTCGTCTCTACAGTAGATCCCATCTATCAATTACAGTAATTATCCAGAGCAGTCATTAGCCCCTCCCATTCCCAACGTTTTATATTTAAGTCATTTAGCAGATGCTATTATCCAGAACCCAGGAATCCTAATAACCAAAAGTTTGTTCCCCTCACCTCTTCGTGCATATGGCGAGGGAGCGATGCCTTCAACAGACAGGTGAGGTAGGCCTGTCGGAAGAACAGGTGTCGCCCGGCAACGGGGTGCTGAGAGCAGGTCTTAGCCAAGACCACCGCCTCGGTGAACATCTCACTGGACAGCAGGTAACGAACACGCAGCTCAAAGAACACTGGCACCTCTGAGCCTAGGTACCGGTCCACTGTGGAGAGAGACAGGTCAAGGGTCAATGTTGCACCTCTGTGCCTAGGTACCGGTCCACTGTGGAGAGAGACAGGTCAAGGGTCAGTGTAGCACCTCTGAACCTCGGTACCGGTCCACTGTGGAGAGAGACAGGTCAAGGGTCAATGTTGCACCTCTGAGCCTAGGTACAGGTCCACTGTGGAGAGAGACAGGTCAAGGGTCAATGTTGCACCTCTGAACCTCGGTACCGGTCCACTGTGGAGAGAGACAGGTCAAGGGTCAATGTTGCACCTCTGAGCCTAGGTACCGGTCCACTGTGGAGAGAGACAGGTCAATGTTGCACCTCTGAACCTCGGTACCGGTCCACTGTGGAGAGAGACGGGTCAATGTTGCACCTCGGTACCGGTCCACTGTGGAGAGAGACAGGTCAAGGGTCAATGTTGCACCTCTGAACCTCGGTACCGGTCCACTGTGGAGAGAGACAGGTCAAGGGTCAATGTTGCATCCCAAATAGTGCTCTATATTTGGGGGAAAGAAAGAAAGAGAAAGGAGTGTAACAGTAGTAAACATTAAATCCACAGAGAAGAACCTCTAGTTAACGGACTCCTGTCATTATAGACGGACGACTCGAGAGCAGATATTTACAGGACAGATTTCTAGTCAGTAATACAACATGGTACACGGATGAGTATGTAGAAGTTGGTCCATGGCCCCTCCCCTCTCATCCTGCCTTTCTCTCCCAGACCCTCACCTTCATCCCGGGGCAGCTGTGAGTCCTTCAGGATGGCCTGTAGTATGGGGTTGGTCCACGGTCCCTTCTCTCTGATGATCTGTCCCACCTGCAGCAGGTGGATGTTCTGGTGTCTCTCCAGCTGGGAAAAACATTCCTGGTAAAAAGGAGGAAGAGGTTAGCCTGGTTCAAGATCTTACGTGCCATCTTGCCAAACCATAAAGCAGTGAGAAATGGATATGATCTGATTGGTCAGCTGATCCAAACGGATATGATCTGATTGGTCAGCTGAGTCAACACAGCCTCTTTGTGTCGTCTTGTTGACATGACAACAACCATAGGAGCTGGCAAGACAGCACAAACAGATATGGAACCAGGCTAGGAAGCAAGGGGTTGTTAAGACAACTCACCTGGAACGAATCAAGGATTTTTTTCAAGGGATCCTGCAGGATCTTATTTCTGTTCAAAAACAGCAAGAGCTCAAAAGCACTCCTGTGGAGAGAGAAAGGGGAGGGGGAGAGAAAGGGGAGGGGGAGAGAGAAAGGGGAGGGAGAGAGAGAGAGAAAGGGGAGGGGAGAGAGAAAGGGGAGGGGTGGGGAGAGAGAAAGGGGAGGGGTGGGGAGAGAGAAAGGGGAGGGGTGGGGAGAGAGAAAGGGGAGGGGTGGGGAGAGAGAAAGGGGAGGGGTGGGGAGAGAGAAAGGGGAGGGGTGGGGAGAGAGAAAGGGGAGGGGTGGGGAGAGAGAAAGGGGAGGGGTGGGGAGAGAGAAAGGGGAGGGGTGGGGAGAGAGAAAGGGGAGGGGTGGGGAGAGAGAAAGGGGAGGGGTGGGGAGAGAGAAAGGGGAGGGGTGGGGAGAGAGAAAGGGGAGGGGTGGGGAGAGAGAAAGGGGAGGGTGGGGAGAGAGAAAGGGGAGGGTGGGGAGAGAGAAAGGGGAGGGAGGGGGGGAGAGAGGGGAGGGGTGGGGAGAGAGAAAGGGGAGGGGTGGGGAGAGAGAAAGGGGAGGGGTGGGGAGAGAGAAAGGGGAGGGGTGGGGAGAGAGAAAGGGGAGGGGTGGGGAGAGAGAAAGGGGAGGGTGGGGAGAGAGAAAGGGGAGGGGTGGGGAGAGAGAAAGGGGTGGGGAGGGGAGAGAGAAAGGGGTGGGGAGAGAGAAAGGGGTGGGGAGAGAGAAAGGGGTGGGGAGAGAGAAAGGGGTGGGGAGAGAGAAAGGGGTGGGAGAGAGAAAGGGGTGGGGAGAGAGAAAGGGGGGGAGAGAGAAAGGGTGGGGAGAGAGAAAGGGTGGGGAGAGAGAAAGGGGGGGGAGAGAGAAAGGGGGGGAGAGAGAAAGGGGAGGGGTGGGGAGAGAGAAAGGGGAGGGGTGGGGAGAGAGAAAGGGGAGGGGTGGGGAGAGAGAAAGGGGAGGGGTGGGGAGAGAGAAAGGGGAGGGGTGGGGAGAGAGAAAGGGGAGGGACTGTTTGAGCCTCAAACCTCCTTTAATAAATGTAACAACAGGGACGGAATAACAAGGCTGAAAGGGGCGGAGTCACCCTAGAAAACAACACTCATACTGGAGATGGAGACTGGGGGTGACATGACTATGGACCCCAAGGAGCAGGTAAACAAGTCAACACTCAAACTGGAGATGGAGACTGGGGGTGACAGGACTATGGACTCCAAGGAGCAGAGTCACCCTAGAAAACAACACTCATACTGGAGATGGAGACTGGGGGTGACATGACTATGGACCCCAAGGAGCAGAGTCACCCTAGAAAACAACACTCATACTGGAGATGGAGACTGGGGGTGACATGACTATGGACCCCAAGGAGCAGAGTCACCCTAGAAAACAACACTCATACTGGAGATGGAGACTGGGGGTGACAGGACTATGGACTCCAAGGAGCAGAGTCACCCTAGAAAACAACACTCATACTGGAGATGGAGACTGGGGGTGACAGGACTATGGACTCCAAGGAGCAGGTAAACACTCATACTGGAGATATTGTCCTGTCACCCCCAGTCTATGTACCCCAAGGAGCAGGTAAACAACACTCATACTTACAGGGCAAGGCTACTCAGTGTGTAGCATACATGTTCACAGTCAGACGGGAAGCAGGCCGAGGCTTGGACAAAGGAACATAGAGCAGTCTGGAGCACCTGCAGCTGTGGCAAGGGTACCTGCCATCGTCCTGAATACACCTCCACCAACTACAGGGAAAGGGAGCAGAGGGAGGAGAGAGGGAAGGGGGTGGGGAGGGTGAGATACAGGTAGGAAAGGGGAGGGGGGATACAGGTAGGAAAGGGGAGAGATACAGGTAGGAAAGCGGAGGGGGAGATACAGGTAGGAAAGGGGGAGATACAGGTAGGAAAGGGGGAGATACAGGTAGGAAGGGGAGGGGGAGATACAGGTAGGAGATACAGGTAGGAAGGGGAGGGGGAGATACAGGTAGGAAGGGGAGGGTGGAGATACAGGTAGGAAAGGGGAGGGGGAGATACAGGTAGGAAAGGGGAGGGGGAGATACAGGTAGGAAAGGGGAGGGGGATACACAGGTAGGAAAGGGGAGGGGGATACAGGTAGGAAAGGGGAGGGGGATACACAGGTAGGAAAGGGGGGGGAGATACAGGTAGGAAAGGGGAGGGGGAGATACAGGTAGGAAGGGGAGGGGGAGATACAGGTAGGAAGGAGATACAGGTAGGAAGGGGAGGGGGAGATACAGGTAGGAAGGGCAGGTAGGAAGGGGAGGGGGAGATACAGGTAGGAAGGGGGGTACAGGTAGGAAAGGGGGGATACAGGTAGGAAATGGGGGGGATACAGGTAGGAAAGGGGGATACAGGTAGGAAAGGAGGGGGATACAGGTAGGAAAGGGGGGATACAGGTAGGAAATGGGGGATACAGGTAGGAAATGGGGGGGATACAGGTAGGAAATGGGGGATACAGGTAGGAAATGGGGGATACAGGTAGGAAAGGGGGATACAGGTAGGAAAGGGGGGATACAGGTAGGAAAGGGGGATACAGGTAGGAAAGGGGGGGATACAGGTAGGAAATGGGGGATACAGGTAGGAAAGGGGGGGATACAGGTAGGAAAGGGGGGAGGAAAAATAGACAGTGGATAGGGAAACCATACCAAGATGTTGGATTAATTAAAAACAATTGTTGTCCCTTTCACTGTATCACCATCTCAACTTATTTAGTAGCAACTGAATACTTCGCTAGCTACATTATTACCAAACTAGGCCATAGTCAGACTAACTAGACACTGTAGCTAGCTACATTATTACCTAACTAGGCCATAGTCAGACTAACTAGACACTGTAGCTAGCTACATTATTACCTAACTAGGCCATAGTCAGACTAACTAGACACTGTACCTAACTAGGCCATAGTCAGACTAACTAGACACTGTAGCGAGCTACATTATTACCTAACTAGGCCATAGTCAGACTAACTAGACACTGTAGCGAGCTACATTATTACCAAACTAGGCCATAGACAAACTAGACACTGTAGCTAGCTACATTATTACCAAACTAGGCCATAGTCAAGACTAACTAGACACTGTAGCTAGCTACATTATTACCAAACTAGGCCATAGTCAGACTAACTAGACACTGTAGCTAGCTACATTATTACCTAACTAGGCCATAGTCAGACTAACTAGACACTGTAGCTAGCTAAATTATTACCAAACTAGGCCATAGTCAGACTAACTAGACACTGTAGCTAGCTACATTATTACCAAACTAGGCCAGTCAGACTAACTAGACACTGTAGCTAGCTACATTATTACCAAACTAGGCCATAGTCAGACTAACTAGACACTGTAGCTAGCTACATTATTACCAAACTAGGCCAGTCAGACTAACTAGACACTGTAGCTAGCTACATTATTACCAAACTAGGCCATAGTCAGACTACCTAGACACTGTAGCTAGCTACATTATTACCAAACTAGGCCAGTCAGACTAACTAGACACTGTAGCTAGCTACATTATTACCAAACTAGGCCATAGTCAGACTACCTAGACACTGTAGCTAGCTACATTATTACCAAACTAGGCCAGTCAGACAAACTAGACACTGTAGCTAGCTACATTATTACCAAACTAGGCCATAGTCAGACTAACTAGACACTGTAGCTAGCTACAGTATTACCAAACTAGGCCATAGCCAGACTACCTAGACACTGTAGCTAGCTACATTATTACCTAACTAGGCCATAGTCAGACTAACTAGACACTGTAGCGAGCTACATTATTACCAAACTAGGCCATAGACAAACTAGACACTGTAGCTAGCTACATTATTACCAAACTAGGCCATAGTCAGACTAACTAGACACTGTAGCTAGCTACATTATTACCTAACTAGGCCATAGTCAGACTAACTAGACACTGTAGCTAGCTACATTATTACCAAACTAGGCCAGTCAGACTAACTAGACACTATAGCTAGCTACATTATTACCAAACTAGGCCATAGTCAGACTAACTAGACACTGTAGCTAGCTACAAATATATGTAACGTTAACGCTTCAATCTGACAAACTGTAAAAAGCCACTTCAAAACTTAAAGGGCAGACATTGAATTCCACTAGAGGCATTATTAAACACGTTCCCGAATCTACTGTTGGTAAACTAGCAGCTAAACTAACTAGCTAAAGTGGGAACTGAAGATAAGTTGGCTAACAAGCAAGCTACCCGAAAACGACTTGACAATGCTTTTCCCCGTAGCTAGCTAGTTAGTTAGCTACTATCATGCATTTTGAAAAGGGTGAATTAGGATATAACATATGTGACATTACAGGGGGGAAAACAGGTTGGTTTATTGGTTGCTAGCTAGCCATTTACAGGTTGTTATCCGTCTGTTTGAGGGGGAATAGGTTGGTTGGCTAGTTAGCCTTAGCATAGATTAGAGAAAGGAGCTCTGGCTAGCTAGCTACCGTTAGCTAGTACGAGTCTGTACTGGGGAAAACAAGTATTTTCCTCTCTCTCCCCCAGGTGTAATTCCAATACATTGCTTTACCTTACAGAACCGTACACAATATAACTTGCTTTGAAGTCCGTATTCTTCACTTGAACTACTGACAAATAAACTCTTCAATTCTTTTTTAAAACCTTCTAACTCAAATTCACTCTCTTCTTCCGCCATACTGCTTGTCTTGCCTAGCGCGTAGCTACAGCGACTAAAACGCGACGCGTCCGAACGTATCGCGGTCGAGAGATTTGATTGGATGAAACTCGCGTCTGTATTGCCCTACGGCGGAAAAAGACGTCTTGTGATTGGAGGACACTGCACATCATCTAAAAATTTAAAAAACGCCCCTACATTGAAAGGTATCTTGTGTGTTTATATATTATGGGTTACATTGGAACATTGTTGCAAACGTGTTTGATTAACGTTTCTTTGAACGTTGTCACCAACCTAATATTGAACGAATCAATTAGTGATTTTATCTGTCTGTGTCTCTCTCATTTCAGAACGGCGGCATGATCAAAAACACGTTATATCTTTCCATTCCGTTGATTGGTTGACATGAGATGATATTGGATTTGTGCTCATTTATTAATTAACAGGTGACACTGAGCGCGCCTACCTTTATAAATCCATCCCCTACTGTCTCGTTTAAAAGGAATCAGTTCTGGCTGTTGAGTCCAAGGAGGACTAGGTCACAGTTGAGCAGCAGGTGACCAATGCTTATAACTGCTTCATTTATGGAATGTTTTGGGGAAAAAAACCTTCCTCATCCTTTGAGTTTGTCAAAACAATTTGGTTTATGCAAGTTAATTTTTATCTACCTTTACCCCTTATTTCTCTGCCATTTTAAAACGTATTATGTAAAGGCAGTATATGTAACCTGGAATTGGCATGTGTTTTAAACGTAGCCGATGTGAATATGACGACGAAGAGCCGACTAGACCATTTCAAATCAAATTTTATTTGTCACATACACATGGTTAGCAGATGTTAATGCGAGTGTAGCGAAATGCTTGTGCTTCTAGTTCCGACTTTTTTTTGAATATACTATGTCTGTAAGGATGACAGACTCATTTCTCCATGAGGGGATTAATTGAAGTTCATCTCAGGGGTCGTGGGCTGGTTGGTAATCATCTTGTCCTGCTGCTGTGGAGAGTCCCAGTCTTTATCGGCAACAACATAGTGACGGCTCAGATCTTCTGGAAGAGGCTGTGGATGATACTGTGACGTGCAGAGTACTGGACAGATGCAAGGTCAGAGGGCCAAGGGCCAAAGATTTCTCCGTATTCCCTATATAGTGCACTACTTTAGACCAGGACCCTATATAGTGCACTACTTTAGACCAGGACCCTATACAGTGCACTACTTTAGACCAGGACCCTATATAGTGCACTACTTTAGACCAGGACCCTATATAGTGCACTACTTTAGACCAGGACCCTATATAGTGCACTACCTTAGACCAGGGCCCTATATAGTACACTACCTTAGACCAGGGCCCTATATAGTGCACTACTTTAGACCAGGGCCCTATATAGTACACTACTTTAGACCAGGGCCCTATATAGTACACTACTTTAGACCAGGACCCTATATAGTGCACTACCTTAGACCAGGACCCTATATAGTGCACTACCTTAGACCAGGGCCCTATATAGTACACTACTTTAGACCAGGACCCTATATAGTGTACTACCTTAGACCAGGACCCTATATAGTACACTACTTTAGACCAGGACCCTATATAGTGCACTACTTTAGACCAGGACCCTATATAGTGCACTACCTTAGACCAGGGCCCTATATAGTACACTACTTTAGACCAGGACCCTATATAGTGCACTACTTTAGACCAGGGCCCTATATAGTACACTACTTTAGACCAGGGCCCTATATAGTGCAGTACCTTAGACCAGGGCCCTATATAGTACACTACTTTAGACCAGGACCCTATATAGTGCACTACTTTAGACCAGAACCCTATATAGTACACTACTTTAGACCAGGACCCTATATAGTGCACTACTTTAGACCAGGACCCTATATAGTGCACTACTTTAGACCAGGACCCTATATAGTGCACTACTTTAGACCAGGACCCTATATAGTACACTACTTTAGACCAGAGCTGTATGGGGAACACGCTGCCATTTTGAATACAACCAGTGACATCAGTGGAGGCATCACTAGTTAATGCAAAGATGTTGTATTTTCAGGAACAAGCACATTTTCTAAAGACTATTTCTCTGACTGGTGTTTCATTCACTTTTAAAGATGGTGAGTAGACATTTTAACCTACATACACACAAAGTGATGGTTCTGTATTAAAACTAAAAGTTCATATTAACAGTTGAGGTATCAGCATGACTTCCTCTTCTCTTCCTGGTCAAGGTGTACAGACTCCATGTTGACTCTCCCCAGAGACCTGCAGAACAATCATCTCCATCTTGGTCACCATGGTCGCCACCATCGCCGGAATGGGGAAAGTGCAACAGCTGCTCGGCGCGAGGGTTCCGGAACCAAGGCCCAGGTTGCCACGGCAGCTGGGGTTCTGTTCCTGATTTGCCGGGTTGCTGAGTCTGGTGTCTCTCAGCTGGACAGCTCTGTGTCATCACTGACAATAAGTCAGACTTTGTTTTGTTTTTTAATCCACCATTTTGATGGATGTATTGTTGTCCTGAAACTACTGGAGCAACTATGTATTTTAAATGTCCTTCCATTCATTCAGGGGGTCTCCTGGTGTTCTCGTGCCCACAGAGGGATGTCCCTGGACAGGATAAGGGTTGGTATAATAAACCACCACTAACCCTGCCCGCAGCCAGGGCACGTCTCACGTCTGATCTGCCCGACCAGAGGAGGACCCTATGTAGTGCACGACATGTTCCCTAGAGAATAGGATGGTATTTGGAGACCTGTTCCCTATGTAGAGACCAAGGTCCTATTCCCTATATAGTGCACTACTTTAGACCAAGGTCCTATTCCCTATATAGTGCACTACTTTAGACCAGGGTCCTATTCCCTATATAGTGCACTACTTTAGACCAGGGCCCTATATAGTACACTACTTTAGACCAGGGCCCTATATAGTGCACTACTTTAGACCAGGGCCCTATATAGTGCACTACTTTAGACCAGGGTCCTATTCCCTATATAGTGCACTACTTTAGACCAGGGCCCTATATAGTACACTACTTTAGACCAGGGCCCTATATAGTGCACTACTTTAGACCAGGGCCCTATATAATACACTACTTTAGACCAGGGCCCTATATAGTGCACTACTTTAGACCAGGGCCCTATATAATACACTACTTTAGACCAGGGCCCTATATAGTACACTACTTTAGACCAGGGCCCTATATAGTGCACTACTTTAGACCAGGGTCCTATATAGTGCACTACTTTAGACCAGGGTCCTATATAGTACACTACTTTAGACCAGGGCCCTATATAGTGCACTACTTTAGACCAGGGCCCTATATAGTGCACTACTTTAGACCAGGGTCCTATATAGTGCACTACTTTAGACCAGGGCCCTATATAATACACTACTTTAGACCAGGGCCCTATATAGTGCACTACTTTAGACCAGGGCCCTCTATAGTGCACTACTTTAGACCAGGGCCCTATATAGTGCACTACTTTAGACCAGGGCCCTATATAATACACTACTTTAGACCAGGGCCCTATATAGTGCACTACTTTAGACCAGGGTCCTATATAATACACGACTTTAGACCAGGGCCCTCTATAGTACACTACTTTAGACCAGGGCCCTATATAGTGCACTACTTTAGACCAGAGCCCTATTCCCTATATAGTGCACTACTTTAGACCAGGGCCCTCTATAGTACACTACTTTAGACCAGGGCCCTATATAGTGCACTACTTTAGACCAGGGCCCTCTATAGTACACTACATTAGACCAGGGTCCTATATAGTGCACTACTTTAGACCAGGGCCCTCTATAGTGCACTACTTTAGACCAGGGCCCTATATAGTGCACTACTTTAGACCAGGGCCCTCTATAGTGCACTACTTTAGACCAGGGCCCTATATAGTGCACTACTTTAGACCAGGGCCCTATATAGTACACTACTTTAGACCAGGGCCCTATATAGTACACTACTTTAGACCAGGGCCCTATATAGTACACTACTTTAGACCAGGGCCCTATATAGTGCACTACTTTAGACCAGGGTCCACTGACAGCTTTCTGTTTCAGACTGAAGATCTAGTGAAGTGCCTTGTATATCTGATGAAATAAAAGGTATTTATTTATTTACACTTTCTCAAAACGAGAGGATAGCAGAAAAACAAAGACCGGAACAAATCCCTGCAGGAGCGTACCTCCCCAGGACAAGAGTTGGCCACCACATCACAGCTCTAAGATATCAGGGCCGTGTTCACAAAGCATCTCAGAACAGGAGTGCTGATCTAGCATCAGTTTTGGCTTTAGGTTATAATGGATAAGAGGGGACCTGATCCTAGAACAGCACTACTACTGATCATAATGAATAAGAGGGGACCTGATCCTAGAACAGCACTACTACTGATCATAATGAATAAGAGGGGACCTGATCCTAGAACAGCACTACTACTGATCATAATGAATAAGAGGGGACCTGATCCTAGAACAGCACTACTACTGATCATAATGAATAAGACGGGACCTGATCCTAGATCATAATGAGTAAGAGGGGACCTGATCCTAGATCATAATGAATAAGAGGGGACCTGATCCTAGAACAGCACTACTACTGATCATAATGAATAAGACGGGACCTGATCCTAGATCATAATGAGTAAGAGGGGACCTGATCCTAGATCATAATGAATAAGACGGGACCTGATCCTAGATCATAATGAATAAGACGGGACCTGATCCTAGATCATAATGAATAAGAGGGGACCTGATCCTAGATCATAATGAGTAAGAAGGGACCTGATCCTAGATCATAATGAATAAGAGGGGACCTGATCCTAGATCATAATGAATAAGAGGGGACCTGATCCTAGATCATAATGAATAAGAGGGGACCTGATCATAATGAATAAGAGGGGACCTGATCCTAGATCATAATGAATAAGAGGGGACCTGATCCTAGATCATAATGAATAAGAGGGGACCTGATCATAATGAATAAGAGGGGACCTGATCATAATGAATAAGAGGGGACCTGATCCTAGATCATAATGAATAAGAGGGGACCTGATCCTAGATCATAATGAATAAGAGGGGACCTGATCCTAGATCATAATGAATAAGAGGGGACCTGATCCTAGATCATAATGAATAAGAGGGGACCTGATCCTAGATCATAATGAATAAGAGGGGACCTGATCCTAGATCATAATGAATAAGAGGGGACCTGATCATAATGAATAAGAGGGGACCTGATCATAATGAATAAGAGGGGACCTGATCCTAGATCATAATGAATAAGAGAGGACCTGATCCTAGATCATAATGAATAAGAGGGGACCTGATCCTAGATCATAATGAATAAGAGGGGACCTGATCCTAGATCATAATGAATAAGAGGGGACCTGATCCTAGATCATAATGAATAAGAGGGGACCTGATCATAGATCATAATGAATAAGAAGGGACCTGATCCTAGATCATAATGAATAAGAGGGAACCTGATCCTAGATCATAATGAATAAGAGGGGACCTGATCATAATGAATAAGAGGGGACCTGATCCTAGATCATAATGAATAAGAAGGGACCTGATCCTAGATCATAATGAATAAGAGGGGACCTGATCATAATGAATAAGAGGGGACCTGATCCTAGATCATAATGAATAAGAGGGGACCTGATCATAATGAATAAGAGGGGACCTGATCCTAGATCATAATGAATAAGAGGGGACCTGATCCTAGATCATAATGAATAAGAGGGGACCTGATCCTAGATCATAATGAATAAGAGGGGACCTGATCCTAGATCATAATGAGTAAGAGGGGACCTGATCCTAGATCATAATGAATAAGAGGGGACCTGATCATAGATCAGCCTGACCACTCTGAGAGGCTTTGTGAGTACGAGCCCTGTTAACGTCCCCTTACTGGTTCAGACAGTGGCGTCATTACCGACAGACATGTAATAACACTGAGATCCAGTCGGCCTCAGAAGCCCAGGTTTCCGTGACATTTGGAAGGACGGCCTCGCTAGACGAAGACGCAGTAGTGTCTCACACACCTGTGTAAAACTCCCCCTTGGGATACACACACACACAACAGCGGGACCGCTAGCTGTGTGTACGGACCTGTTCTGGAAAGGACTGATTGGGAAGTAAGACCAGGAGAGGGGGGCTAAGTAGGGGGACAAAGGGAGGGGGACAGGGAGAGGTGGAGCTAAGTGGGGGGGGCAGGGAGAGGTGGAGCTAAGAGGGGGGGACAGGGAGAGGTGGAGCTAAGTGGGGGGGGACAAGGAGAGGTGGGGCTAAGTGGGGGGGAACAAGGAGAGGTGGGACTAAGGGAGGGGGGACAGGGAGAGGTGGGGCTAAGTGGGGGGGACTAAGGGAGGGGGAAAGGGAGAGGTGGGACTAAGGGAGGGGGACAGGGAGAGGTAGGGCTAAGGGGGGACACAGGGAGAGGTGGGGCTAAGGGAGGGGGACAGGGAGAGGTGGGACTAAGGGAGGGGGACAGGGAGAGGTGGGACTAAGGGGGGGATAGGGGGATAGGGAGAGGTGGGGCTAAGTGGGGGGGATAGGGAGAGGTGGGGCTAAGGGAGGGGGATAGGGGGGTTAGGGAGAGGTGGGGCTAAGGGGGGTAGGGGGGGATAGGGAGAGGTGGGGCTAAGGGGGGGGATAGGGAGAGGTGGGGATAGGGAGAGGTGGGGCTAAGTGGGGGGCTAGGGAGAGGTGGGACTAAGGGGGGGGTAGGGGGATAGGGAGAGGTGGGGCTAAGGGGGGCAGGGAGAGGTGGGGCTAAGGGGGGGGAGGGAGAGGTGGGACTAAGGGAGGGGGACAGGGAGAGGTGGAGCTAAGTGGGGGGGACAAGGAGAGGTGGAGCTAAGTGGGGGGGGACAAGGAGAGGTGGAGCTAAGTGGGGGGGACAAGGAGAGGTGGAGCTAAGTGGGGGCGAGACAAGGAGAGGTGGAGCTAAGGGGGTGGCACAGGGGGGGGCAGGGAGAGGTGGAGCTAAGTGGGGGGACAGGGAGAGGTGGAGCTAAGTGGGGGGGGACAAGGAGAGGTGGGGCTAAGTGGGGGGACACAGGGAGAGGTGGGGCTAAGGGGGGGGGGGGGGACACAGGGAGAGGTGGGGCTAAGGGGGTGGCACAGGGAGTGGTGGGGCTAAGGCTGGGGGGGGACACAGGGAGTGGTGGGGCTAAGGGGGACACGGAGTGGTGGGGCTAAGGGGGAGGGACACAGGGAGTGGTGGGGCTAAGGGGGACACAGGGAGTGGTGGGGGGACAGGGAGAGTTGGGGCTAAGTGGGGGGGGTGAAAGGTAGTTTCAGATTCTACTGTTCATGCATTCAAAATGGAAAGATATGGCTGCCAATGAGTATAATCATCAGTTACACATGCAATTCAACATTCCTGTTTCTTTTAATTGATAGGCTGTTATAAACTTTAAATCTTGATAAGTCCCGTGACCTTTTGGGGGCACTGACCTGGAACTAAAGCAGCATTCTCCTTTACTTCCTGTTCTAAAACTCCACACAGGTGGAAAACCCGGGGGTGGGGGGGGGGGGGCGTTCAGTAGGAACGAAAACGTTTTGCAACGTTCAGATAGGAATGTGCCATACAGAACAAAAACACGCCTCTCTGACGTGTAGAATGAGACTCTTGTTCGTTACATTTTATTGTATCAGCAACGTTAGGCTACTGAACGTGGTGGTCCTGTCATTCAAAACTCACTCTCCTTGTGTGGCCCACTGCGTAGACCCAATACACAGCAGGACATGTACAACTACATCAAGTGCCATCTATAGTCATATAGACTATATATATATAAATATAATAATGTCAATATATCCCAGAAAAGGCATGTCAGAAACTGAGCAGGGGGAGTTGTGTGTGTGTGTGTGTCCAGGCACAGGGTGTGTGTGTGTGTGTGTGTGTGTTAGTCCACTCCCAAGGCTTTGAGCTGTCGTTCGATGTCTTCGTCTGAGATGCCGTCTGATTTGGTGGCAGAAGAGGTGGGGTTGTTTCTGCTGGTTGAAGGAGCGTTCACCATCTACGATCAATAAGAACAACAAGTGAATCAACTCAACCTTGATTCTCCCAGGCATAACGCTATTCCCCCCTGTCCAGGGGGTGTCCTGTCCAGGGGGTGTCCTGTACATCAAGCTGTCTCACTACAGAAACAGGAGATTCAGCTCCTGCCCTATGGGCCATTCTGGCTCAGACACGGCTAACTTACTTCACAGAGTATTTCTATAGAGCTGCAGAATGACAACCCCAGTAGGACCCTAACCCAGTAGGACCCTAACCCAGTGGGACCCTAACCCAGTGGGACCCTAACCCAGTTGGACCCTAACCCAGTTGGACCCTAACCCAGTGGGACCCTAACCCAGTGGGACCCTAACCCAGTGGGACCCTAACCCAGTTGAACCCTAACCCAGTAGGACCCTAACCCAGTTGGACCCTAACCCAGTTGGACCCTAATCCAGTAGGACCCTAACCCAGTTGAACCCTAATCCAGTTGAACCCTAATCCAGTAGAACCCTAATCCAGTAGAACCCTAATCCAGTAGAACCATAATCCAGTTGGACCCTAACCCAGTTGGACCCTAACCCTAACCCAGTAGGACCCTAACCCAGTAGGACCCTAACCCAGTTGGACCCTAACCCTAACCCAGTAGGACCCTAACCCAGTAGGACCTTAATCCAGTTGGACCCTAACCCAGTAGAACCCTAACCCAGTAGGACCCTAACCCAGTAGGACCCTAATCCAGTTGGACCCTAACCCTAACCCAGTAGGACCCTAACCCAGTAGGACCCTAACCCTAACCCAGTAGGACCCTAACCCAGTAGGACCCTAACCCAGTGGGACCCTAACCCAGTGGGACCCTTGTCAGCCAATCAGCATTCAGGGCTGGAACCAGACAGTTTATAATGCTAGATACAGGTCCAGTTTCCCGGACACTGACGAACCCTGGTTCTATTTCAGATCTACATCTGGGAAACCAGCCCCAAGGATCTCGTTCAGGGTTTAGTCTCTAGATTCATTCTGGCTTTATTAAAAATCAGGTACATCATCGAGAACACATTTTATTTGACAATAAAAAGACCAATGTCTCACCTTTCCTGATATCTCGATGCCGATCTCGTCCAGAACCTGGTTAACAATGCTGTCAGACTCCTCCTCGTCTCCAGACTCGTCAAAGATCTCATCCAGCGTGTCGTTAACTGAAGGGGACAGAGAGATGACTCCTATTAAAACACACACACACGCCTCCACACACACGCACACACACCTCCACACACACACACACACACACACACACACACACCTCCACCTCCACACACACACACCTCCACACACACACACGCACGCACGCACACACCTCCACACACGCACGCACGCACGCACGCACACACGCACACACACACACACACACACTCTACCGGTCAAAAGTTTTAGAACACCTACTCATTCAAGGGTTTTTCTTTATTTTTACTATTTTCTACATTGTAGTAAAATAGTTAAGACATCAAAACTATGAAATATCATGTAGTAACCAAAGAAAAGTGTTAAACAAATCAACATATATGTTGTATTTGAGATTCTTCAAAGTAGCCACCCTTTGCCTTGATGACAGCTTTGCAATACTCTTGGCATTCTCTCACCTGGAATGCTGTTCCAACAGTCTTGAAGGAGTTCCCACATATGCTGAGCACTTGTTGGCTGCTTTTCATTCACTCTGCTGTCCAACTCATCCCAAACCAAATCTCAATTGGGTTGGGGTCGGGTGATTGTGTAGGGTGATGTTGGTTTTGTGTGCTTTAAATTCTAAATAAAATCACAGACACCAGCAAAGCACCCCCACACCTCCTCCTCCATGCTTCAATGTGGGAACCACAAATGGGGAGGTCATCCGTTCACCTACTCTGCGTCTCAAATATACCGCGGTTGGAACCAACATTTTTCACCAGTCTAATGTCCATTGCTCGTGTTTCTTGGCCCAATCAAGTCTCTTCTTATTGGTGTCCTTTAGTAGTGGTTTCTTTGCAGCAATTTGACCATGAAGGTCTGATTCACACAGTCTCCTCTGAACAGTTGATGTTGAGATGTGTCTGTTACTTGAACTCTGAAGCATTTATTTGGGCAGCCATTTCTGAGGCTGGTAACTCTAATGAACTTATCCTCTGCAGCAGAGGTAACTCTGGGACTTCCTTTCCTGTGGCGGTCCTCATGAGAGACAGTTTCATCACAGCGCTTGATGGTTTTTGTGACTGCACTTGAAGAAACTTTCAAAGTTCTTGAAATGTTCCGTATTGACTGACCTTCATGTCTTAAAGTAATGATGGACTGTCGTTTCTCTTTGCTTATTTGAGCTGTTCTTGCCATAATATGGACTTGGTCTTTTATCAAATAGGGATATCTTCTCTATACCCCCCCTACATTGTCAACACAACTGATTGGCTCAAATGCATTAAGGAAAGAAAGAAATCCCTCTGATTAACATAAGGCACAGCTGTTAATTGAAATACAATAATAGCATGTAGTCCACTATATAGGTATTAATAGCATGTAGTACACTATGTAGGTATTAATAGCATGTAGTACACTAAATATATATATATTATGCTACGTTAGCAGTCTTATCATCATGAGGACAAGAACATAGAATGTGTAATATAGATCCAGTCTTATCATCATGAGGACAAGAACATAGAATGTGTAATATAGATCCAGTCTTATCATCATGAGGACAAGAACATAGAATGTGTAATATAGATCCAGTCTTATCATCATGAGGACAAGAACATAGAATGTGTAATATAGATCCAGTCTTACCATCATGAGGACAAGAACATAGAATGTGTAATATAGATCCAGTCTTATCATCATGAGGACAAGAACATAGAATGTGTAATATAGATCCAGTCTTATCATCATGAGGACAAGAACATAGAATGTGTAATATAGATCCAGTCTTACCATCATGAAGGACAACATAGAATGTGTAATATAGATCCAGTCTTATCATCATGAGGACAACATAGAATGTGTAATATAGATCCAGTCTTATCATCATGAGGACAAGAACATAGAATGTGTAATATAGATCCAGTCTTATCATCATGAGGACAAGAACATAGAATGTGTAGTATAGATCCAGTCTTACTCAGCTCCTCTGACATCTCCATCTTCATGTTCTCCTTCTGGAAGTTCTGCATGGTCTGTTGCATCTTCTGAGGGTCCATCTTCTTATTGACAGCCTGCATAGTCTGAGACGGGAGAGGAGAGGGAGTCACATGGGCTGGTTACACTTTGCAAAAGGCAGAAAACACCCATTAAAATACAGAACACACAGAGACAGACAGACAGGAGAGACAGACAGACAGACAGGAGAGACAGACAGACAGACAGGAGACACAGACAGACAGACAGGAGAGACAGACAGACAGACAGACAGACAGACAGACAGACAGACAGACAGACACAGACAGACAGACAGGAGAGACAGACAGACAGACAGACAGGAGACACAGACAGACAGACAGGAGAGACAGACAGACAGACAGACAGGAGAGACAGACAGACAGGAGAGACAGACAGACAGACAGACAGACATACAGACAGGACAGACAGACAGACAGACAGACAGACAGACAGACAGGAGAGACAGACAGACAGACAGACAGACAGACAGGAGAGACAGACAGACAGGAGAGACAGACAGACAGACAGACAGACAGGAGAGACAGACAGACAGACAGACAGGAGAGACAGACAGACAGACAGACAGGAGAGACAGACAGACAGGAGACACAGACAGACCAGAGACACAGACAGACCAGAGACACAGACAGACCAGAGACACAGACAGACCAGAGACACAGACAGACCAGAGACACAGACAGACCAGAGACACAGACAGACCAGAGACAGAGACAGACAGGAGAGACAGAGACAGACAGGAGACACAGACAGACCAGAGACACAGACAGACCAGAGACACAGACAGACCAGCGACACAGACAGACCAGCGACACAGACAGACCAGAGACACAGACAGACCAGAGACACAGACAGACCAGAGACACAGACAGACCAGAGACACAGACAGACAGGAGAGACAGACAGACCAGAGACACAGACAGACCAGAGACACAGACAGACCAGCGACACAGACAGACCAGAGACACAGACAGACCAGAGACACAGACAGACAGGAGAGACAGACAGAACGCTGTCCAAGGTGTCTACAGTAGGTACATCACCCCCCCCCCCCCCGTGGGGAGAAGCCCACTGACCCACACTAGGTACACCCCCCCCTGTGGGAAGCAGCCCACTGACCCACACTAGGTACATCACCCCCCCGTGGGGAGAAGCAGCCCACTGACCCACACTAGGTACATCCCCCCGTGGGAAGAAGAAGCAGCCCACTGACCCACACTAGGTACACCCCCTGTGGGAAGAAGCAGCCTACTGATCCACACTAGGTACACAGACCCCCCCCTGTGGGAAGAAGCAGCCCACTGACCCACACTAGGTACACCCCCTGTGGGAAGAAGCAGCCCACTAACCCACACTAGGTACATCACCCCCCTGTGGGAAGAAGCAGCCCACTGACCCACACTAGGTACATCACCCCCTGTGGGAAGAAGCAGCCCACTGACCCACACTAGGTACACACCCCCCGTGGGAAGAAGCAGCCCACTGACCCACACTAGGTACATCAACCCCCTGTGGGAAGAAGCAGCCCACTGACCCACACTAGGTACATCAACCCCCTGTGGGAAGAAGCAGCCCACTGACCCACACTAGGTACATCAACCCCCCTGTGGGAAGAAGCAGCCCACTGATCCACACTAGGTACATCACCCCCCTGTGGGAAGAAGCAGCCCACTGACCCACACTAGGTACATCACCCCCTGTGGGAAGAAGCAGCCTACTGATCCACACTAGGTACACCCCTGTGGGAAGAAGCAGCCCACTGACCCACACTAGGTACACCCCCTGTGGGAAGAAGCAGCCCACTAACCCACACTAGGTACATCACCCCCCTGTGGGAAGAAGCAGCCCACTGACCCACACTAGGTACACCCCCTGTGGGAAGAAGCAGCCCACTGACCCACACTAGGTACATCACCCCCCTGTGGGAAGAAGCAGCCCACTGACCCACACTAGGTACACACCCCCCGTGGGAAGAAGCAGCCCACTGATCCACACTAGGTACATCACCCCCCCCTGTGGGAAGAAGCAGCCCACTGATCCACACTAGGTACATCAACCCCCCTGTGGGAAGAAGCAGCCCACTGACCCACACTAGGTACATCAACCCCCCTGTGGGAAGAAGCAGCCCACTGACCCACACTAGGTACATCAACCTACCCCCTGTGGGAAGAAGCAGCCCACTGATCCACACTAGGTACATCACCCCCTGTGGGAAGAAGCAGCCCACTGACCCACACTAGGTACATCACCCCCTGTGAGAAGAAGCAGCCCACTGACCCACACTAGGTACATCACCCCCCTGTGGGAAGAAGCAGCAGCCCACTGATCCCCACTAGGTACATCATCCCCCCCTGTGGGAAGAAGCAGCCCACTGATCCACACTAGGTACATCACCCCCTGTGGGAAGAAGCAGCAGCCCACTGATCCACACGTACTTTGGTAGTGGTAGCCATGGCCCCTGCCATCTTCATCTGGGAGTTCATGAGTTTGGTCTGAGAGGACATGGAGGTGACCTTTGAACCGACGGCGTAGCTTCTGTTCTTCTGTCTCCTCAGCTGAACCAGCTGTTTGGCCAGGATGGTACACGCCTCCTTGTTCCCCGTCTTCGCCATCTTCTTAATCTCCATCTCCTGGGAGACAACGTGCATTCGGAAAGTATTCAGACCCCTTGGATTTTTTTCCCATATTTTGTTACAGCATTCTAAAATTATTTAAATCGTCCCCCCCTCATCAATCTACACAAAATAGCCCATAATGACATCACAATAGCCCATAATGACATCACAATAGCCCATAATGACATCGCAATAGCCCATAATGACATCGCAATAGCCCATAATGACATCGCAATAGCCCATAATGACATCGCAATAGCCCATAATGACATCGCAATAGCCCATAATGACATCGCAATAGCCCATAATGACATCACAATAGCCCATAATGACATCACAATAGCCCATAATGACATCGCAATAGCCCATAATGACAAAGCAAAAACAGGTTTTTAGAAATGCACTGGGAACCCATCCCTACGGTGAAGCATTTTTATTTATTTAACTAGGCAAGTCAGTTAAGAACACATTCTTATTTTCAATGACGGCTTGGCAGAAGAGGAGGCTACCTGCCTCCTCTACACTCTAACCGCTAGGCTACCTGCCTCCCCTACACTCTAACCGCTAGGCTACCTGCCTCCCCTACACTCTAACCGCTAGGCTACCTGCCTCCCCTACACTCTAACCACTAGGCTACCTGTCTACCTGTCTCCTCTACACTCTAACCACTAGGCTACCTGTCTCCTCACACTCTAACCACTAGGCTACCTGCCTCCTCTACACTCTAACCACTAGACTACCAGCCGCCCCTACACTCTAACCACTAGGCTACCTGTCGACCTGTCTCCTCTACACTCTAACCCACTAGGCTAACCTAGGCTACCTGCCTCCTCTACACTCTAACCACTAGGCTACCTGCCTCCTCTACACTCTAACCACTAGGCTACCTGCCTAACCACTAGGCTACCTGCCTCCTCTACACTCTAACCACTAGGCTACCTGCCTCCTCTACACTCTAACCACTAGACTACCAGCCGCCCCTACACTCTAACCACTAGGCTACCTGTCTACCTGTCTCCTCTACACTCTAACCACTAGGCTACCTGCCGCCCCTACACTCTAACCACTAGGCTACCTGTCTACCTGTCTCCTCTACACTCTAACCACTAGGCTACCTGCCGCCCCTACACTCTAACCACTAGGCTACCTGCCTCCTCTACACTCTAACCACTAGGCTACCTGTCTCCTCTACACTCTAACCACTAGGCTACCTGTCTCCTCTACACTCTAACCACTAGGCTACCTGCCGCCCCTACACTCTAACCACTAGGCTACCTGCCGCCCCTACACTCTAACCACTAGGCTACCTGCCGCCCCTCCACTCTAACCACTAGACTACCTGCCACCTCTACACTCTAACCACTAGGCTACCTGCCGCCCCTACACTCTAACCACTAGGCTACCTGCCTCCTCTACACTAACCACTAGGCTACCTGCCTCCTCTACACTCTAACCACTAGACTACCTGCCTCCTCTACACTCTAACCACTAGGCTACCTGCCGCCCCTCCACTCTAACCACTAGACTACCTGCCACCTCTACACTCTAACCACTAGGCTACCTGCCGCCCCTCCACTCTAACCACTAGACTACCTGCCACCCCTACACTCTAACCACTAGGCTACCTGCCGCCCCTACACTCTAACCACTAGGCTACCTGCCTCCTCTACACTCTAACCACTAGGCTACCTGCCTCCTCTACACTCTAACCACTAGGCTACCTGCCTTCTCTACACTCTAACCACTAGGCTACCTGCCTCCTCTACACTCTAACCACTAGGCTACCTGCCTCCTCTACACTCTAACCACTAGACTACCAGCCGCCCCTACACTCTAACCACTAGGCTACCTGTCTACCTGTCTCCTCTACACTCTAACCACTAGGCTACCTGCCGCCCCTACACTCTAACCACTAGGCTACCTGTCTACCTGTCTCCTCTACACTCTAACCACTAGGCTACCTGCCGCCCCTACACTCTAACCACTAGGCTACCTGCCTCCTCTACACTCTAACCACTAGGCTACCTGTCTCCTCTACACTAACCACTAGGCTACCTGTCTCCTCTACACTCTAACCACTAGGCTACCTGCCGCCCCTACACTCTAACCACTAGGCTACCTGCCCCTACACTCTAACCACTAGGCTACCTGCCCCCCTCCACTCTAACCACTAGACTACCTGCCACCTCTACACTCTAACCACTAGGCTACCTGCCGCCCCTACACTCTAACTAACCACTAGGCTACCTGCCTCCTCTACACTCTAACCACTAGACTACCTCCTCCTCTACACTCTAACCACTAGGCTACCGCCCCTCCACTCTAACCACTAGCCTGCCACCTCTACACTCTAACCACTAGGCTACCTGTCTAACCCTGTCTCCTCTACACTCTAACCACTAGGCTACCTGCCGCCCCTACACTCTAACCACTAGGCTACCTGCCTACCTCTAACCACTAGGCTACCTGCCTCCTCTACACTCTAACCACTAGGCTACCTGCCTTCTCTACACTCTAACCACTAGGCTACCTGCCTCCTCTACACTCTAACCACTAGGCTACCTGCCTCCTCTACACTCTAACCACTAGACTACCAGCCGCCCCTACACTCTAACCACTAGGCTACCTGTCTACCTGTCTCCTCTACACTCTAACCACTAGGCTACCTGCCGCCCCTACACTCTAACCACTAGGCTA
Source organism: Oncorhynchus nerka (assembly GCF_034236695.1). Classification (NCBI taxonomy): domain Eukaryota; kingdom Metazoa; phylum Chordata; class Actinopteri; order Salmoniformes; family Salmonidae; genus Oncorhynchus; species Oncorhynchus nerka. The sequence goes on from NC_088397.1 coordinate 4,838,767, forward strand.
CCTGTCTACCTGTCTCCTCTACACTCTAACCACTAGGCTACCTGCCGCCCCTACACTCTAACCACTAGACTACCTGCCTCCTCTAACCACTAGGCTACCTGCCTCCTCTACACTCTAACCACTAGGCTACCTGTCTCCTCTACACTCTAACCACTAGGCTACCTGTCTCCTCTACACTCTAACCACTAGGCTACCTGCCCCCTACACTCTAACCACTAGGCTACCTGTCTCCTCTACACTCTAACCACTAGGCTACCTGCCGCCCCACACTCTAACCACTAGGGCTACCTGCCTCCTCTACACTCTAACCACTAGGCTACCTGCCGCCCCTACACTCTAACCACTAGACTACCTGCCTCCTCTAACCACTAGGCTACCTGCCTCCTCTACACTCTAACCACTAGGCTACCTGCCGCCCCTCCACTCTAACCACTAGACTACCTGCCACCTCTACACTCTAACCACTAGGCTACCTGCCGCCCCTACACTCTAACCACTAGACTACCTGCCTCCTCTACACTCTAACCACTAGGCTACCTGCCTCCTCTACACTCTAACCACTAGGCACCTGCCTCCTCTAACCACTAGGCTACCTGCCTCCTCTACACTCTAACCACTAGGCTACCTGCCTCCTCTACACTCTAACCACTAGGCTACCTGCCTTCTCTACACTCTAACCACTAGGCTACCTGCCTCCTCTACACTCTAACCACTAGGCTACCTGCCTCCTCTACACTCTAACCACTAGACTACCTGCCTCCTCTAACCACTAGGCTACCTGTCTCCTCTACACTCTAACCACTAGGCTACCTGCCTCCTCTACACTCTAACCACTAGACTACCTGCCTCCTCTACCCTCTAGGCTACCTGCCTCCTCTACACTCTAACCACTAGGCTACCTGCCTCCTCTACACTCTAACCACTAGGCTACCTGCCTCCTCTACACTCTAACCACTAGACTACCTGCCTCCTCTACACTCTAACCACTAGGCTACCTGCCAAGCGTCACGTCTGGAGGAAACCAGGCACCACTCATCACCTGGCCAATGCCATCCCTACAGTGAAGCATGGTGGTGGCAGCATCACGTCTGGAGGAAACCAGGCACCACTCATCACCTGGCCAATACCATCCCTACAGTGAAGCATGGTGGTGGCAGCATCATGCGGTCGGGTTGTTTTTCTACAGCAGGGACTGGGAAACTTGTCAGGGTCGAGTGAAAGGATACTGAGTAAAGGGTCTGAATACTGATGTAAAATGTGATATTTCAGTTATTTTTATTAAAAGGTAAAAATGTCTAAATATGTTTTTTTTGCTTTGTCATTATGTGGTAGTGTGTGTGTGTGTAGATTGAGGCAGTCTGAATACACTGTACATTATCCATGACTCAGATACTCTCTGTATTCACTACTACAGAACAGACTCCTACTACACCCCCCACCAGATACTCTCTGTATTCACTACTACAGAACAGACTCCTAATACAACAGATACTCTCTGTATTCACTACTACAGAACAGACTACTAATACACCCCCCACCAGATACTCTCTGTATTCACTACTACAGAACAGACTCCTACTACACCCCCCACCAGATACTCTCTGTATTCACTACTACAGAACAGACTACTACTACACCCCCCACCAGATACTCTCTGTATTCACTACTACAGAACAGACTACTACTACACCCCCACAGATACTCCCCTACTACAGAACAGACTCCTACTACACCCCCCACCAGATACTCTCTGTATTCACTACTACAGAACAGACTACTAATACACCCCCACCAGTTGTTTTTCCTGTTTCTCCAGGGAAGCTCTGTCTCTGGTGATCTGTCTCTGGGTTCCTCTCAGCTCTTTGGTCTGCTCCTTTATCACATCTAGACACAGCGGTGGGAGAGAAAACTACAAGATCAGTACTAGGCCTTGGCAAACAGAGGAGAAGAGAGAAACAATTGTTATTGTTTATTTCACTTGTTTTGGCCAAAACATATGTTTCCCATGTCAATGAAGCCCTTTGAATTGAGAGAGGAGACAGACGAGAGATCCACAGAGGGGATTCTACATCATCATCATCATCATCATCATGATGAAGAGACTGAAAATCCAAGTGACAGAACCGCAAAAAGTCGAGAGAGCAAACCTCTCCTGTGGATACCCCATCGCCACCCACTACGGCCAAAAGGACCAACAGCACGAACTGCTGCTACGTTATTGTTGTTATGACTCTGTGGTTCTCTATACAGACCAGCGTACTGAAAGGCAGGCAGATAACACTTCCCTGTGTCCCCCCTTCAGATTACCTTCCATTTAAGGACAAAAACTAAAACAAAGTTTATTCAACATTCTGACTTGTAATAGGAATGTTCAGGAGTGCTGAGCCGACCTGTTAGACAGACGTGTATAACGTTAAGTATTACACTCTCTTATAATAAGAGACTGAAGCTAACTTTGCTCATGTCCGCTAGCTGAAACGCCGAGTCTGTGTACACTTACCATCTACTGTCTTTTTCTTGAAGAAGCCGGCCATGGTGACAGGCGATAATTTGGCCAAATAGCTATAATCCAATGCTATTTTAAAAGGACACCGCCTGTTAATTAAACCAGACCAGCGACTTGTTTATTTCCTGGTTCGGAGAGAAGCAGGAAGTGCAGCACTTTAATGGGGGCGTTCGAGACAGCCTAGAATAAAAGCGCTGCGCTCACACTGAGCCAAGTCGCCTGGGTAGAAAGACAACCGCTAGGTGGCAGTAGATACCTAGTTCCATAGTCACATCACACCCACAGCTGCATGGGGATACCCAGCCAAACACAGAGCTCTTTACAGACTGTAAATAGCTTCCAGCTGACTCGATCTGTCTGTTCATGATTTGGGAATGGGGTCTTGAATTTTAATAAGTATAGAGTTTTTCTTGCCAAGTGGGTGTTTCCTCCTGATAGGGACATTATGCGGTGTTCATAACAAGTGGGAATATTGCTTGCAAACTGGGTCAACGATTTGTGTGGTTTCAAGTGCTTTGAACTTGTTGAGAACGCCGATTTGGCTAATGGCAAAAAAAAAGCAGCGGGGTCAACCATAAACTACAGCTTTCATGCTCCCAAACAAATTATAGTTTAAAAAAAAAAAACATATTCTTTGTCAGATGAAATCCTTATTTGAAAAAAAAAATAACGTTAATTAAATACAGCCACGGACTTGTTTCCTTGTTGAGATTCAATTGGCACATCGGCATTTTCTCGTGAGTTTCCATTTTAGATCAACATTAATGAGCAAATAGTCGGTGGTTGTTTTTTGATTTAACGTTTATTTGAAAAAAAGTATGGTTTTCATCAAATAAAGAAAGGCAACCGCAAGGGGACAAACATAAGTACAAGATAAAGCGTTTTCAAAATGTAAAATTGGTTTTTGAAGTATTGACGTTGGAGCGAATTGATGTCATCTGAGCTGAAATTCCACAACGCCTGGAATATACTGAGCTATATTATAGGCTTACATTCGTAAATTATGTTATTTTATCTCCCAGTGTTATTATAATGACATGTTTATCTCCCAGTGTTATTATAATGACATGTTTATCTCCCAGTGTTATTATAATGACATGTTTATCTCCCAGTGTTATTATAATGACATGTTTATCTCCCAGTGTTATTATAATGACATGTTTATCTCCCAGTGTATTATAATGCCATGTTTATCTCCCAGTGTTATTATAATGACATGTTTATCTCCCAGTGTTATTATAATGACATGTTTATCTCCCAGTGTTAATATAATGCCATGTTTATCTCCCAGTGTATTATAATGCCATGTTTATCTCCCAGTGTTATTATAATGCCATGTTTATCTCCCAGTGTTATTATAATGCCATGTTTATCTCCCAGTGTTATTATAATGCCATGTTTATCTCCCAGTGTTATTATAATGAAATGTTTATCTCCCAGTGTTATTATAATGACATGTTTATCTCCCAGTGTATTCTGCCATGTTTTATCTCCCAGTGTTATTATAATGACATGTTTATCTCCCAGTGTTATTATAATGCCATGTTTATCTCCCAGTCTATTATAATGCCATGTTTATCTCCCAGTGTTAATATAATGCCATGTTTATCTCCCACTGTTATTATAATGACATGTTTATCTCCCAGTGTTATTATAATGACATGTTTATCTCCCAGTCTATTATAATGCCATGTTTATCTCCCAGTCTATTATAATGCCATGTTTATCTCCCAGTGTTATTATAATGACATGTTTATCTCCCAGTGTTAATATAATGCCATGTTTATCTCCCAGTGTATTATAATGCCATGTTTATCTCCCAGTGTTATTATAATGCCATGTTTATCTCCCAGTCTATTATAATGCCATGTTTATCTCCCAGTGTTATTATAATGCCATGTTTATCTCCCAGTGTTATTATAATGCCATGTTTATCTCCCAGTCTATTATAATGCCATGTTTATCTCCCAGTGTTAATATAATGCCATGTTTATCTCCCAGTGTTATTATAATGACATGTTTATCTCCCAGTGTTATTATAATGACATGTTTATCTCCCAGTGTTATTATAATGCCATGTTTATCTCCCAGTGTTATTATAATGCCATGTTTATCTCCCAGTGTATTATAATGACATGTTTATCTCCCAGTGTTATTATAATGCCATGTTTATCTCCCAGTGTTATTATAATGCCATGTTTATCTCCCAGTCTATTATAATGCCATGTTTATCTCCCAGTGTTAATATAATGCCATGTTTATCTCCCAGTGTTATTATAATGACATGTTTATCTCCCAGTGTTATTATAATGACATGTTTATCTCCCAGTGTTATTATAATGCCATGTATATCTCCCAGTGTATTATAATGACATGTTTATCTCCCAGTGTTAATATAATGCCATGTTTATCTCCCAGTGTATTCTGACATGTTTATCTCCCAGTGTATTATAATGACATGTTTATCTCCCAGTGTTATTATAATGACATGTTTATCTCCCAGTGTTATTATAATGACATGTTTATCTCCCAGTGTTATTATAATGACATGTTTATCTCCCAGTGTATTATAATGACATGTTTATCTCCCAGTGTATTATAATGCCATGTTTATCTCCCAGTGTTATTATAATGACATGTTTATCTCCCAGTGTATTATAATGCCATGTTTATCTCCCAGTGTTATTATAATGCCATGTTTATCTCCCAGTGTTATTATAATGCCATGTTTATCTCCCAGTGTTATTATAATGCCATGTTTATCTCCCAGTGTATTATAATGCCATGTTTATCTCCCAGTGTATTCTGACATGTTTATCTCCCAGTGTTATTATAATGACATGTTTATCTCCCAGTCTATTATAATGCCATGTTTATCTCCCAGTCTATTATAATGCCATGTTTATCTCCCAGTGTTATTATAATGACATGTTTATCTCCCAGTGTTAATATAATGCCATGTTTATCTCCCAGTGTATTATAATGCCATGTTTATCTCCCAGTGTTATTATAATGCCATGTTTATCTCCCAGTCTATTATAATGCCATGTTTATCTCCCAGTGTTATTATAATGCCATGCTTATCTCCCAGTGTTATTATAATGCCATGTTTATCTCCCAGTCTATTATAATGCCATGTTTATCTCCCAGTGTTAATATAATGCCATGTTTATCTCCCAGTGTATTATAATGCCATGTTTATCTCCCAGTGTTATTATAATGCCATGTTTATCTCCCAGTCTATTATAATGCCATGTTTATCTCCCAGTGTTATTATAATGCCATGTTTATCTCCCAGTGTTATTATAATGCCATGTTTATCTCCCAGTCTATTATAATGCCATGTTTATCTCCCAGTGTTAATATAATGCCATGTTTATCTCCCAGTGTTATTATAATGACATGTTTATCTCCCAGTGTTATTATAATGACATGTTTATCTCCCAGTGTTATTATAATGCCATGTTTATCTCCCAGTGTTATTATAATGCCATGTTTATCTCCCAGTGTATTATAATGACATGTTTATCTCCCAGTGTTATTATAATGCCATGTTTATCTCCCAGTGTTATTATAATGCCATGTTTATCTCCCAGTCTATTATAATGCCATGTTTATCTCCCAGTGTTAATATAATGCCATGTTTATCTCCCAGTGTTATTATAATGACATGTTTATCTCCCAGTGTTATTATAATGACATGTTTATCTCCCAGTGTTATTATAATGCCATGTTTATCTCCCAGTGTTATTATAATGCCATGTATATCTCCCAGTGTATTATAATGACATGTTTATCTCCCAGTGTTAATATAATGCCATGTTTATCTCCCAGTGTATTCTGACATGTTTATCTCCCAGTGTATTATAATGACATGTTTATCTCCCAGTGTTATTATAATGACATGTTTATCTCCCAGTGTTATTATAATGACATGTTTATCTCCCAGTGTATTATAATGCCATGTTTATCTCCCAGTGTTATTATAATGCCATGTTTATCTCCCAGTGTTATTATAATGCCATGTTTATCTCCCAGTGTTATTATAATGCCATGTTTATCTCCCAGTGTATTATAATGCCATGTTTATCTCCCAGTGTATTCTGACATGTTTATCTCCCAGTGTTATTATAATGACATGTTTATCTCCCAGTCTATTATAATGCCATGTTTATCTCCCAGTCTATTATAATGCCATGTTTATCTCCCAGTGTTATTATAATGACATGTTTATCTCCCAGTGTTAATATAATGCCATGTTTATCTCCCAGTGTATTATAATGCCATGTTTATCTCCCAGTGTTATTATAATGCCATGTTTATCTCCCAGTGTTATTATAATGCCATGTTTATCTCCCAGTGTTATTATAATGCCATGTTTATCTCCCAGTCTATTATAATGCCATGTTTATCTCCCAGTGTTAATATAATGCCATGTTTATCTCCCAGTGTTATTATAATGACATGTTTATCTCCCAGTGTTATTATAATGACATGTTTATCTCCCAGTGTTATTATAATGCCATGTTTATCTCCCAGTGTTATTATAATGCCATGTTTATCTCCCAGTGTATTATAATGACATGTTTATCTCCCAGTGTTAATATAATGCCATGTTTATCTCCCAGTGTATTCTGACATGTTTATCTCCCAGTGTATTATAATGACATGTTTATCTCCCAGTGTTATTATAATGACATGTTTATCTCCCAGTGTTATTATAATGACATGTTTATCTCCCAGTGTTATTAAAATGACATGTTTATCTCCCAGTGTATTATAATGACATGTTTATCTCCCAGTGTTATTATAATGACATGTTTATCTCCCAGTGTATTATAATGCCATGTTTATCTCCCAGTGTTATTATAATGCCATGTTTATCTCCCAGTCTATTATAATGCCATGTTTATCTCCCAGTGTTATTATAATGCCATGTTTATCTCCCAGTGTTATTATAATGCCATGTTTATCTCCCAGTCTATTATAATGCCATGTTTATCTCCCAGTGTTAATATAATGCCATGTTTATCTCCCAGTGTATTATAATGCCATGTTTATCTCCCAGTGTTATTATAATGCCATGTTTATCTCCCAGTGTTATTATAATGCCATGTTTATCTCCCAGTGTTATTATAATGCCATGTTTATCTCCCAGTGTTATTATAATGCCATGTTTATCTCCCAGTGTATTATAATGCCATGTTTATCTCCCAGTGTATTCTGACATGTTTATCTCCCAGTGTTATTATAATGACATGTTTATCTCCCAGTCTATTATAATGCCATGTTTATCTCCCAGTCTATTATAATGCCATGTTTATCTCCCAGTGTTATTATAATGACATGTTTATCTCCCAGTGTTAATATAATGCCATGTTTATCTCCCAGTGTATTATAATGCCATGTTTATCTCCCAGTGTTATTATAATGCCATGTTTATCTCCCAGTCTATTATAATGCCATGTTTATCTCCCAGTGTTATTATAATGCCATGCTTATCTCCCAGTGTTATTATAATGCCATGTTTATCTCCCAGTCTATTATAATGCCATGTTTATCTCCCAGTGTTAATATAATGCCATGTTTATCTCCCAGTGTATTATAATGCCATGTTTATCTCCCAGTGTTATTATAATGCCATGTTTATCTCCCAGTCTATTATAATGCCATGTTTATCTCCCAGTGTTATTATAATGCCATGTTTATCTCCCAGTGTTATTATAATGCCATGTTTATCTCCCAGTCTATTATAATGCCATGTTTATCTCCCAGTGTTAATATAATGCCATGTTTATCTCCCAGTGTTATTATAATGACATGTTTATCTCCCAGTGTTATTATAATGACATGTTTATCTCCCAGTGTTATTATAATGCCATGTTTATCTATAATGCCATGTTTATCTCCCAGTGTTATTATAATGCCATGTTTATCTCCCAGTGTATTATAATGACATGTTTATCTCCCAGTGTTATTATAATGCCATGTTTATCTCCCAGTGTTATTATAATGCCATGTTTATCTCCCAGTCTATTATAATGCCATGTTTATCTCCCAGTGTTAATATAATGCCATGTTTATCTCCCAGTGTTATTATAATGACATGTTTATCTCCCAGTGTTATTATAATGACATGTTTATCTCCCAGTGTTATTATAATGCCATGTTTATCTCCCAGTGTTATTATAATGCCATGTATATCTCCCAGTGTATTATAATGACATGTTTATCTCCCAGTGTTAATATAATGCCATGTTTATCTCCCAGTGTATTCTGACATGTTTATCTCCCAGTGTATTATAATGACATGTTTATCTCCCAGTGTTATTATAATGACATGTTTATCTCCCAGTGTTATTATAATGACATGTTTATCTCCCAGTGTTATTATAATGACATGTTTATCTCCCAGTGTATTATAATGACATGTTTATCTCCCAGTGTATTATAATGCCATGTTTATCTCCCAGTGTTATTATAATGACATGTTTATCTCCCAGTGTTATTATAATGCCATGTTTATCTCCCAGTGTTATTATAATGCCATGTTTATCTCCCAGTGTTATTATAATGCCATGTTTATCTCCCAGTGTTATTATAATGCCATGTTTATCTCCCAGTGTATTATAATGCCATGTTTATCTCCCAGTGTATTCTGACATGTTTATCTCCCAGTGTTATTATAATGACATGTTTATCTCCCAGTCTATTATAATGCCATGTTTATCTCCCAGTCTATTATAATGCCATGTTTATCTCCCAGTGTTATTATAATGACATGTTTATCTCCCAGTGTTAATATAATGCCATGTTTATCTCCCAGTGTATTATAATGCCATGTTTATCTCCCAGTGTTATTATAATGCCATGTTTATCTCCCAGTCTATTATAATGCCATGTTTATCTCCCAGTGTTATTATAATGCCATGTTTATCTCCCAGTGTTATTATAATGCCATGTTTATCTGTCTATTTATGCCATGTTTATCTCCCAGTGTTATTATAATGCCATGTTTATCTCCCAGTGTTATTATAATGACATGTTTATCTCCCAGTGTTATTATAATGACATGTTTATCTCCCAGTGTTATTATAATGCCATGTTTATCTCCCAGTGTTATTATAATGCCATGTTTATCTCCCAGTGTATTATAATGACATGTTTATCTCCCAGTGTTAATATAATGCCATGTTTATCTCCCAGTGTATTCTGACATGTTTATCTCCCAGTGTATTATAATGACATGTTTATCTCCCAGTGTTATTATAATGACATGTTTATCTCCCAGTGTTATTATAATGACATGTTTATCTCCCAGTGTTATTAAAATGACATGTTTATCTCCCAGTGTATTATAATGACATGTTTATCTCCCAGTGTTATTATAATGACATGTTTATCTCCCAGTGTATTATAATGCCATGTTTATCTCCCAGTGTTATTATAATGACATGTTTATCTCCCAGTGTATTATAATGACATGTTTATCTCCCAGTGTTATTATAATGCCATGTTTATCTCCCAGTGTTATTATAATGACATGTTTATCTCCCAGTGTATTATAATGACATGTTTATCTCCCAGTGTTATTATAATGTCATGTTTATCTCCCAGTGTTATTATAATGACATGTTTATCTCCCAGTGTTATTATAATGACATGTTTATCTCCCAGTGTATTCTGACATGTTTATCTCCCAGTGTTATTATAATGCCATGTTTATCTCCCAGTGTATTATAATGCCATGTTTATCTCCCAGTGTTATTATAATGACATGTTTATCTCCCAGTGTTATTATAATGCCATGTTTATCTCCCAGTGTATTCTGACATGTTTATCTCCCAGTGTTATTATAATGACATGTTTATCTCCCAGTCTATTATAATGCCATGTTTATCTCCCAGTCTATTATAATGCCATGTTTATCTCCCAGTGTTATTATAATGACATGTTTATCTCCCAGTGTTAATATAATGCCATGTTTATCTCCCAGTGTATTATAATGCCATGTTTAACTCCCAGTGTTATTATAATGCCATGTTTATCTCCCAGTCTATTATAATGCCATGTTTATCTCCCAGTGTTATTATAATGCCATGTTTATCTCCCAGTGTTATTATAATGCCATGTTTATCTCCCAGTGTTATTATAATGCCATGTTTATCTCCCAGTGTTATTATAATGCCATGTTTATCTCCCAGTGTTATTATAATGCCATGTTTATCTCCCAGTGTTATTATAATGCCATGTTTATCTCCCAGTGTTTGACATGTTTATCTCCCAGTGTTATTTAATGACATGTTTATCTCCCAGTGTTATTATAATGACAGTCTATTATAATGCCATGTTTATCTCCCAGTCTATTATAATGCCATGTTTATCTCCCAGTGTTATTATAATGCCATGTTTATCTCCCAGTGTTAATATAATGCCATGTTTATCTCCCAGTGTATTATAATGCCATGTTTATCTCCCAGTGTTATTATAATGCCATGTTTATCTCCCAGTCTATTATAATGCCATGTTTATCTCCCAGTGTTATTATAATGCCATGTTTATCTCCCAGTGTTATTATAATGCCATGTTTATCTCCCAGTCTATTATAATGCCATGTTTATCTCCCAGTGTTAATATAATGCCATGTTTATCTCCCACTGTTATTATAATGACATGTTTATCTCCCAGTGTTATTATAATGACATGTTTATCTCCCAGTCTATTATAATGCCATGTTTATCTCCCAGTGTTATTATAATGACATGTTTATCTCCCAGTGTTAATATAATGCCATGTTTATCTCCCAGTGTATTATAATGCCATGTTTATCTCCCAGTGTTATTATAATGCCATGTTTATCTCCCAGTCTATTATAATGCCATGTTTATCTCCCAGTGTTATTATAATGCCATGTTTATCTCCCAGTGTTATTATAATGCCATGTTTATCTCCCAGTCTATTATAATGCCATGTTTATCTCCCAGTGTTAATATAATGCCATGTTTATCTCCCAGTGTTATTATAATGACATGTTTATCTCCCAGTGTTATTATAATGACATGTTTATCTCCCAGTGTTATTATAATGCCATGTTTATCTCCCAGTGTTATTATAATGCCATGTTTATCTCCCAGTGTATTATAATGACATGTTTATCTCCCAGTGTTATTATAATGCCATGTTTATCTCCCAGTGTTATTATAATGCCATGTTTATCTCCCAGTCTATTATAATGCCATGTTTATCTCCCAGTGTTAATATAATGCCATGTTTATCTCCCAGTGTTATTATAATGACATGTTTATCTCCCAGTGTTATTATAATGACATGTTTATCTCCCAGTGTTATTATAATGCCATGTTTATCTCCCAGTGTTATTATAATGCCATGTTATCTCCCAGTGTATTATAATGACATGTTTATCTCCCAGTGTTATTATAATGCCATGTTTATCTCCCAGTGTATTATAATGACATGTTTATCTCCCAGTGTATTATAATGACATGTTTATCTCCCAGTGTTATTATAATGACATGTTTATCTCCCAGTGTTATTATAATGACATGTTTATCTCCCAGTGTTATTATAATGACATGTTTATCTCCCAGTGTTATTATAATGACATGTTTACATGTTTATCTCCCAGTGTATTATAATGACATGTTTATCTCCCAGTGTTATTATAATGACATGTTTATCTCCCAGTGTTATTATAATGACATGTTTATCTCCCAGTGTTATTATAATGACATGTTTATCTCCCAGTGTTATTATAATGCCATGTTTATCTCCCAGTGTTATTATAATGCCATGTTTATCTCCCAGTGTATTATAATGCCATGTTTATCTCCCAGTGTTATTATAATGCCATGTTTATCTCCCAGTCTATTATAATGCCATGTTTATCTCCCAGTGTTATTATAATGCCATGTTTATCTCCCAGTGTTATTATAATGCCATGTTTATCTCCCAGTGTTATTATAATGCCATGTTTATCTCCCAGTGTTATTATAATGCCATGTTTATCTCCCAGTGTTATTATAATGCCATGTTTATCTCCCAGTGTATTATAATGCCATGTTTATCTCCCAGTGTATTCTGACATGTTTATCTCCCAGTGTTATTATAATGACATGTTTATCTCCCAGTCTATTATAACGCCATGTTTATCTCCCAGTCTATTATAATGCCATGTTTATCTCCCAGTGTTATTATAATGACATGTTTATCTCCCAGTGTTAATATAATGCCATGTTTATCTCCCAGTGTATTATAATGCCATGTTTATCTCCCAGTGTTATTATAATGACATGTTTATCTCCCAGTCTATTATAATGCCATGTTTATCTCCCAGTGTTATTATAATGCCATGCTTATCTCCCAGTGTTATTATAATGCCATGTTTATCTCCCAGTCTATTATAATGCCATGTTTATCTCCCAGTGTTAATATAATGCCATGTTTATCTCCCAGTGTTATTATAATGACATGTTTATCTCCCAGTGTTATTATAATGCCATGTTTATCTTGTTATTATAATGCCATGTTTATCTCCCAGTGTTATTATAATGCCATGTTTATCTCCCAGTGTATTATAATGACATGTTTATCTCCCAGTGTTAATATAATGCCATGTTTATCTCCCAGTGTATTCTGACATGTTTATCTCCCAGTGTATTATAATGACATGTTTATCTCCCAGTGTTATTATAATGACATGTTTATCTCCCAGTGTTATTATAATGACATGTTTATCTCCCAGTGTTATTAAAATGACATGTTTATCTCCCAGTGTATTATAATGACATGTTTATCTCCCAGTGTTATTATAATGACATGTTTATCTCCCAGTGTATTATAATGACATGTTTATCTCCCAGTGTTATTATAATGACATGTTTATCTCCCAGTGTATTATAATGACATGTTTATCTCCCAGTGTTATTATAATGCCATGTTTATCTCCCAGTGTTATTATAATGACATGTTTATCTCCCAGTGTTATTATAATGACATGTTTATCTCCCAGTGTTATTATAATGTCATGTTTATCTCCCAGTGTTATTATAATGCCATGTTTATCTCCCAGTGTATTATAATGACATGTTTATCTCCCAGTGTATTATAATGACATGTTTATCTCCCAGTGTATTATAATGACATGTTTATCTCCCAGTCTATTATAATGCCATGTTTATCTCCCAGTGTTATTATAATGCCATGTTTATCTCCCAGTGTTATTATAATGACATGTTTATCTCCCAGTGTATTCTGACATGTTTATCTCCCAGTGTATTCTGACATGTTTATCTCCCAGTGTTATTATAATGCCATGTTTATCTCCCAGTGTATTATAATGCCATGTTTATCTCCCAGTGTTATTATAATGCCATGTTTATCTCCCAGTGTTAATATAATGACATGTTTATCTCCCAGTGTTATTATAATGACATGTTTATCTCCCAGTGTTATTATAATGACATGTTTATCTCCCAGTGTTATTATAATGACATGTTTATCTCCCAGTGTTATTATAATGCCATGTTTATCTCCCAGTGTATTATAATGCCATGTTTATCTCCCAGTGTTATTATAATGACATGTTTATCTCCCAGTGTTATTATAATGACATGTTTATCTCCCAGTGTTAATATAATGCCATGTTTATCTCCCAGTGTATTATAATGCCATGTTTATCTCCCAGTGTTATTATAATGACATGTTTATCTCCCAGTGTTATTATAATGCCATGTTTATCTCCCAGTGTATTATAATGACATGTTTATCTCCCAGTGTATTATAATGCCATGTTTATCTCCCAGTGTTATTATAATGACATGTTTATCTCCCAGTGTTAATATAATGCCATGTTTATCTCCCAGTGTATTATAATGCCATGTTTATCTCCCAGTGTTATTATAATGCCATGTTTATCTCCCAGTGTTATTATAATGCCATGTTTATCTCCCAGTGTTATTATAATGCCATGTTTATCTCCCAGTCTATTATAATGCCATGTTTATCTCCCAGTGTTAATATAATGCCATGTTTATCTCCCAGTGTTATTATAATGACATGTTTATCTCCCAGTGTTATTATAATGCCATGTTTATCTCCCAGTGTTATTATAATGCCATGTTTATCTCCCAGTGTATTATAATGACATGTTTATCTCCCAGTGTTAATATAATGCCATGTTTATCTCCCAGTGTATTCTGACATGTTTATCTCCCAGTGTATTATAATGACATGTTTATCTCCCAGTGTTATTATAATGACATGTTTATCTCCCAGTGTTATTATAATGACATGTTTATCTCCCAGTGTATTATAATGACATGTTTATCTCCCAGTGTTATTATAATGCCATGTTTATCTCCCAGTGTTATTATAATGCCATGTTTATCTCCCAGTGTTAATATAATGCCATCTTTATCTCCCAGTGTATTATAATGCCATGTTTATCTCCCAGTGTTATTATAATGCCATGTTTATCTCCCAGTCTATTATAATGCCATGTTTATCTCCCAGTGTTATTATAATGCCATGTTTATCTCCCAGTGTTATTATAATGCCATGTTTATCTCCCAGTCTATTATAATGCCATGTTTATCTCCCAGTGTTAATATAATGCCATGTTTATCTCCCAGTGTTATTATAATGACATGTTTATCTCCCAGTGTTATTATAATGTTTATCTCCCAGTGTTATTATAATGCCATGTTTATCTCCCAGTGTTATTATAATGCCATGTTTATCTCCCAGTGTATTATAATGACATGTTTATCTCCCAGTGTTAATATAATGCCATGTTTATCTCCCAGTGTATTCTGACATGTTTATCTCCCAGTGTATTATAATGACATGTTTATCTCCCAGTGTTATTATAATGACATGTTTATCTCCCAGTGTTATTATAATGACATGTTTATCTCCCAGTGTTATTATAATGACATGTTTATCTCCCAGTGTATTATAATGACATGTTTATCTCCCAGTGTTATTATAATGACATGTTTATCTCCCAGTGTATTATAATGCCATGTTTATCTTATTATAATGACATGTTTATCTCCCAGTGTTATTATAATGACATGTTTATCTCCCAGTGTTATTATAATGACATGTTTATCTCCCAGTGTTATTATAATGACATGTTTATCTCCCAGTGTATTATAATGACATGTTTATCTCCCAGTGTTATTATAATGTCATGTTTATCTCCCAGTGTTATTATAATGCCATGTTTATCTCCCAGTGTATTATAATGACATGTTTATCTCCCAGTGTATTATAATGACATGTTTATCTCCCAGTGTATTATAATGACATGTTTATCTCCCAGTGTATTATAATGCCATGTTTATCTCCCAGTCTATTATAATGCCATGTTTATCTCCCAGTGTTATTATAATGCCATGTTTATCTCCCAGTGTTATTATAATGACATGTTTATCTCCCAGTGTATTCTGACATGTTTATCTCCCAGTGTATTCTGACATGTTTATCTCCCAGTGTTATTATAATGCCATGTTTATCTCCCAGTGTATTATAATGCCATGTTTATCTCCCAGTGTTATTATAATGCCATGTTTATCTCCCAGTGTTATTATAATGACATGTTTATCTCCCAGTGTTATTATAATGACATGTTTATCTCCCAGTGTTATTATATAATGTTTATCTCCCATGTTATTTTATGTTTATCTCCCAGTGTTATTATAATGCCATGTTTATCTCCCAGTGTATTATAATGCCATGTTTATCTCCCAGTGTTATTATAATGACATGTTTATCTCCCAGTGTTATTATAATGCCATGTTTATCTCCCAGTGTTAATATAATGCCATGTTTATCTCCCAGTGTATTATAATGCCATGTTTATCTCCCAGTGTTATTATAATGACATGTTTATCTCCCAGTGTTATTATAATGCCATGTTTATCTCCCAGTGTATTATAATATGTTTATCTGTATTATAATGCCATGTTTATCTCCCAGTGTTATTATAATGACATGTTTATCTCCCAGTGTTAATATAATGCCATGTTTATCTCCCAGTGTATTATAATGCCATGTTTATCTCCCAGTGTTATTATAATGCCATGTTTATCTCCCAGTCTATTATAATGCCATGTTTATCTCCCAGTGTTATTATAATGCCATGTTTATCTCCCAGTGTTATTATAATGCCATGTTTATCTCCCAGTCTATTATAATGCCATGTTTATCTCCCAGTGTTAATATAATGCCATGTTTATCTCCCAGTGTTATTATAATGACATGTTTATCTCCCAGTGTTATTATAATGCCATGTTTATCTCCCAGTGTTATTATAATGCCATGTTTATCTCCCAGTGTATTATAATGACATGTTTATCTCCCAGTGTTAATATAATGCCATGTTTATCTCCCAGTGTATTCTGACATGTTTATCTCCCAGTGTATTATAATGACATGTTTATCTCCCAGTGTATTATAATGACATGTTTATCTCCCAGTGTATTATAATGCCATGTTTATCTCCCAGTGTTATTATAATGACATGTTTATCTCCCCGTGTTAATATAATGCCATGTTTATCTCCCAGTGTATTATAATGCCATGTTTATCTCCCAGTGTTATTATAATGCCATGTTTATCTCCCAGTCTATTATAATGCCATGTTTATCTCCCAGTGTTATTATAATGCCATGCTTATCTCCCAGTGTTATTATAATGCCATGTTTATCTCCCAGTCTATTATAATGCCATGTTTATCTCCCAGTGTTAATATAATGCCATGTTTATCTCCCAGTGTTATTATAATGACATGTTTATCTCCCAGTGTTATTATAATGACATGTTTATCTCCCAGTGTTATTATAATGCCATGTTTATCTCCCAGTGTTATTATAATGCCATGTTTATCTCCCAGTCTATTATAATGCCATGTTTATCTCCCAGTGTTATTATAATGCCATGTTTATCTCCCAGTGTTATTATAATGCCATGTTTATCTCCCAGTCTATTATAATGCCATGTTTATCTCCCAGTGTTAATATAATGCCATGTTTATCTCCCAGTGTTATTATAATGACATGTTTATCTCCCAGTGTTATTATAATGCCATGTTTATCTCCCAGTGTTATTATAATGCCATGTTTATCTCCCAGTGTATTATAATGACATGTTTATCTCCCAGTGTTAATATAATGCCATGTTTATCTCCCAGTGTATTCTGACATGTTTATCTCCCAGTGTATTATAATGACATGTTTATCTCCCAGTGTATTATAATGACATGTTTATCTCCCAGTGTATTATAATGCCATGTTTATCTCCCAGTGTTATTATAATGACATGTTTATCTCCCCGTGTTAATATAATGCCATGTTTATCTCCCAGTGTATTATAATGCCATGTTTATCTCCCAGTGTTATTATAATGCCATGTTTATCTCCCAGTCTATTATAATGCCATGTTTATCTCCCAGTGTTATTATAATGCCATGTTTATCTCCCAGTGTTATTATAATGCCATGTTTATCTCCCAGTCTATTATAATGCCATGTTTATCTCCCAGTGTTAATATAATGCCATGTTTATCTCCCAGTGTTATTATAATGACATGTTTATCTCCCAGTGTTATTATAATGACATGTTTATCTCCCAGTGTTATTATAATGCCATGTTTATCTCCCAGTGTTATTATAATGCCATGTTTATCTCCCAGTGTATTATAATGACATGTTTATCTCCCAGTGTTAATATAATGCCATGTTTATCTCCCAGTGTATTCTGACATGTTTATCTCCCAGTGTATTATAATGACATGTTTATCTCCCAGTGTTATTATAATGACATGTTTATCTCCCAGTGTTATTATAATGACATGTTTATCTCCCAGTGTATTATAATGACATGTTTATCTCCCAGTGTTATTATAATGACATGTTTATCTCCCAGTGTTATTATAATGCCATGTTTATCTCCCAGTGTTATTATAATGACATGTTTATCTCCCAGTGTATTATAATGACATGTTTATCTCCCAGTGTTATTATAATGTTTATCTCCCATGTTTATCTCCCAGTGTTATTATAATGACATGTTTATCTCCCAGTGTATTATAATGACATGTTTATCTCCCAGTGTTATTATAATGTCATGTTTATCTCCCAGTGTTATTATAATGACATGTTTATCTCCCAGTGTTATTATAATGACATGTTTATCTCCCAGTGTATTCTGACATGTTTATCTCCCAGTGTTATTATAATGCCATGTTTATCTCCCAGTGTATTATAATGCCATGTTTATCTCCCAGTGTTATTATAATGACATGTTTATCTCCCAGTGTTATTATAATGCCATGTTTATCTAATGACATGTTTATCTCCCAGTGTTATTATAATGACATGTTTATCTCCCAGTCTATTATAATGCCATGTTTATCTCCCAGTCTATTATAATGCCATGTTTATCTCCCAGTGTTATTATAATGACATGTTTATCTCCCAGTGTTAATATAATGCCATGTTTATCTCCCAGTGTATTATAATGCCATGTTTATCTCCCAGTGTTATTATAATGCCATGTTTATCTCCCAGTCTATTATAATGCCATGTTTATCTCCCAGTGTTATTATAATGCCATGTTTATCTCCCAGTGTTATTATAATGCCATGTTTATCTCCCAGTGTTATTATAATGCCATGTTTATCTCCCAGTGTTATTATAATGCCATGTTTATCTCCCAGTGTTATTATAATGCCATGTTTATCTCCCAGTGTATTATAATGCCATGTTTATCTCCCAGTGTATTCTGACATGTTTATCTCCCAGTGTTATTATAATGACATGTTTATCTCCCAGTCTATTATAATGCCATGTTTATCTCCCAGTCTATTATAATGCCATGTTTATCTCCCAGTGTTATTATAAATGTTTATCTCCCAGTGTTAATATAATGCCATGTTTATCTCCCAGTGTATTATAATGCCATGTTTATCTCCCAGTGTTATTATAATGCCATGTTTATCTCCCAGTCTATTATAATGCCATGTTTATCTCCCAGTGTTATTATAATGCCATGTTTATCTCCCAGTGTTATTATAATGCCATGTTTATCTCCCAGTCTATTATAATGCCATGTTTATGTTTATGCCATGTTTATCTCCCAGTGTTATTATAATGACATGTTTATCTCCCAGTGTTATTATAATGACATGTTTATCTCCCAGTGTATTATAATGACATGTTTATCTCCCAGTGTTATTATAATGCCATGTTTATCTCCCAGTGTTATTATAATGACATGTTTATCTCCCAGTGTTAATATAATGCCATGTTTATCTCCCAGTGTATTATAATGCCATGTTTATCTCCCAGTGTTATTATAATGCCATGTTTATCTCCCAGTCTATTATAATGCCATGTTTATCTCCCAGTGTTATTATAATGCCATGTTTATCTCCCAGTGTTATTATAATGCCATGTTTATCTCCCAGTCTATTATAATGCCATGTTTATCTCCCAGTGTTATTATAATGCCATGTTTATCTCCCAGTGTTATTATAATGACATGTTTATCTCCCAGTGTTATTATAATGCCATGTTTATCTCCCAGTGTTATTATAATGCCATGTTTATCTCCCAGTGTGTATTCCCATATTATAATGTTTATCTCCCATGTTTATCTCCCAGTGTTTATCTCCCAGTCTATTATAATGACATGTTTATCTCCCAGTGTTAATATAATGCCATGTTTATCTCCCAGTGTATTATAATGACATGTTTATCTCCCAGTGTTATTATAATGACATGTTTATCTCCCAGTGTTATTATAATGACATGTTTATCTCCCAGTGTATTATAATGACATGTTTATCTCCCAGTGTTATTATAATGACATGTTTATCTCCCAGTGTTATTATAATGACATGTTTATCTCCCAGTGTTATTATAATGACATGTTTATCTCCCAGTGTTATTATAATGACATGTTTATCTCCCAGTGTTATTATAATGACATGTTTATCTCCCAGTGTTATTATAATGACATGTTTATCTCCCAGTGTTATTATAATGACATGTTTATCTCCCAGTGTTATTATAATAATGACATGTTTATCTCCCAGTGTTATTATAAGTGACATGTTTATCTCCCAGTGTATTATAATGACATGTTTATCTCCCAGTGTTATTATAATGACATGTTTATCTCCCAGTCTATTATAATGCCATGTTTATCTCCCAGTGTTATTATAATGACATGTTTATCTCCCAGTGTTAATATAATGCCATGTTTATCTCCCAGTGTTATTATAATGCCATGTTTATCTCCCAGTGTTATTATAATGCCATGTTTATCTCCCAGTGTATTATAATGCCATGTTTATCTCCCAGTGTTATTATAATGCCATGTTTATCTCCCAGTGTTATTATAATGTTACATGTTTATCTCCCAGTGTTATTATAATGCCATATATTATAATGCCATGTTTATCTCCCAGTGTTATTATAATGCCAGTGTATTCTGACATGTTTATCTCCCAGTGTTATTATATAATGTCTATTATAATGCCATGTTTATCTCCCAGTCTATTATAATGCCATGTTTATCTCCCAGTGTTATTATAATGACATGTTTATCTCCCAGTGTTAATATAATGCCATGTTTATCTCCCAGTGTATTATAATGCCATGTTTATCTCCCAGTGTTATTATAATGCCATGTTTATCTCCCAGTCTATTATAATGCCATGTTTATCTCCCAGTGTTATTATAATGCCATGTTTATCTCCCAGTGTTATTATAATGCCATGTTTATCTCCCAGTGTTATTATAATGCCATGTTTATCTCCCAGTGTTATTATAATGCCATGTTTATCTCCCAGTGTTATTATAATGCCATGTTTATCTCCCAGTGTTATTATAATGCCATGTTTATCTCCCAGTGTTATTATAATGCCATGTTTATCTCCCAGTGTATTATAATGACATGTTTATCTCCCAGTGTTATATAATGCCATGTTTATCTCCCAGTGTATTCTGACATGTTTATCTCCCAGTGTATTATAATGACATGTTTATCTCCCAGTGTTATTATAATGACATGTTTATCTCCCAGTGTTATTATAATGACATGTTTATCTCCCAGTGTTATTAAAATGACATGTTTATCTCCCAGTGTATTATAATGACATGTTTATCTCCCAGTGTTATTATAATGACATGTTTATCTCCCAGTGTATTATAATGACATGTTTATCTCCCATGTTTATGACATGTTTATCTCCCAGTGTTATTATAATGCCATGTTTATCTCCCAGTGTTATTATAATGACATGTTTATCTCCCAGTGTTATTATAATGTCATGTTTATCTCCCAGTGTTATTATAATGCCATGTTTATCTCCCAGTGTATTATAATGACATGTTTATCTCCCAGTGTATTATAATGACATGTTTATCTCCCAGTGTATTATAATGACATGTTTATCTCCCAGTGTATTATAATGCCATGTTTATCTCCCAGTTTATTATAATGCCATGTTTATCTCCCAGTGTTATTATAATGACATGTTTATCTCCCAGTGTTATTCTGACATGTTTATCTCCCAGTGTATAATGACATGTTTATCTCCCAGTGTTATTATAATGCCATGTTTATCTCCCAGTGTTATTATAATGCCATGTTTATCTCCCAGTGTTATATAATGACATGTTTATCTCCCCAGTGTTATTATAATGACATGTTTATCTCCCAGTGTTATTATAATGACATGTTTATCTCCCAGTGTTATTATAATGACATGTTTATCTCCCAGTGTTATTATAATGACATGTTTATCTCCCAGTGTTATTATAATGACATGTTTATCTCCCAGTGTTATTATAATGACATGTTTATCTCCCAGTGTTATTATAATGACATGTTTATCTCCCAGTGTTAATATAATGCCATGTTTATCTCCCAGTGTTATTATAATGCCATGTTTATCTCCCAGTGTTATTATAATGACATGTTTATCTCCCAGTGTTATTATAATGACATGTTTATCTCCCAGTGTTATTATAATGACATGTTTATCTCCCAGTGTATTATATGACATGTTTATCTCCCAGTGTATTATAATGACATGTTTATCTCCCAGTGTTATTATAATGTTTATCTCCCATGTTTATCTCCCAGTGTTATTATAATGCCATGTTTATCTCCCAGTGTATTATAATGCCATGTTTATCTCCCAGTGTTATTATAATGCCATGTTTATCTCCCAGTCTATTATAATGCCATGTTTATCTCCCAGTGTTATTATAATGCCATGTTTATCTCCCAGTGTTATTATAATGCCATGTTTATCTCCCAGTCTATTATAATGCCATGTTTATCTCCCAGTGTTATTATAATGCCATGTTTATCTCCCAGTGTTATTATAATGACATGTTTATCTCCCAGTGTTATTATAATGCCATGTTTATCTCCCAGTGTTATTATAATGACATGTTTATCTCCCAGTGTATTATAATGACATGTTTATCTCCCAGTGTTATTATAATGACATGTTTATCTCCCAGTGTATTCTGACATGTTTATGACATGTTTATCTCCCAGTGTATTATAATGACATGTTTATCTCCCAGTGTTATTATAATGCCATGTTTATCTCCCAGTGTTATTATAATGACATGTTTATCTCCCAGTGTTATTATAATGACATGTTTATCTCCCAGTGTTATTATAATGCCATGTTTATCTCCCAGTGTTATTATAATGCCATGTTTATCTCCCAGTGTTATTATAATGACATGTTTATCTCCCAGTGTTATTATAATGACATGTTTATCTCCCAGTGTATTATAATGCCATGTTTATCTCCCAGTCTATTTATGCCATGTTTATCTCCCAGTGTTATTATAATGCCATGTTTATCTCCCAGTGTTATTATAATGACATGTTTATCTCCCAGTGTCTGACATGTTTATTATAATGACATGTTTATCTCCCAGTGTTATTATAATGCCATGTTTATCTCCCAGTGTATTATAATGCCATGTTTATCTCCCAGTGTTATTATAATGCCATGTTTATCTCCCAGTGTTATTATAATGACATGTTTATCTCCCAGTGTTATTATAATGCCATGTTTATCTCCCAGTGTTATTATAATGCCATGTTTATCTCCCAGTGTTATTATAATGCCATGTTTATCTCCCAGTGTTATTATAATGACATGTTTATCTCCCAGTGTTATTATAATGCCATGTTTATCTCCCAGTGTTATTATAATGCCATGTTTATCTCCCAGTGTTATTATAATGCCAGTGTTATTATATGTTTATCTCCCATGTTTATCATGTTTATCTCCCAGTGTATTATAATGCCATGTTTATCTCCCAGTGTATTATAATGACATGTTTATCTCCCAGTGTTATTATAATGACATGTTTATCTCCCAGTGTTATTATAATGCCATGTTTATCTCCCAGTGTTATATAATGCCATGTTTATCTCCCAGTGTATTATAATGCCATGTTTATCTCCCAGTGTTATTATAATGCCATGTTTATCTCCCAGTCTATTATAATGCCATGTTTATCTCCCAGTGTTATTATAATGCCATGTTTATCTCCCAGTGTTATTATAATGCCATGTTTATCTCCCAGTGTTATTATAATGCCATGTTTATCTCCCAGTGTTATTATAATGACATGTTTATCTCCCAGTGTTATTATAATGCCATGTTTATCTCCCAGTGTTATTATAATGCCATGTTTATCTCCCAGTGTTATTATAATGACATGTTTATCTCCCAGTGTTATTATAATGCCATGTTTATCTCCCCCATGTTTATCTCCCAGTGTATTATAATGACATGTTTATCTCCCAGTGTTATTATAATGACATGTTTATCTCCCAGTGTTATTATAATGACATGTTTATCTCCCAGTGTTATTATAATGACATGTTTATCTCCCAGTGTTATTATAATGCCATGTTTATCTCCCAGTGTTATTATAATGCCATGTTTATCTCCCAGTGTTATTATAATGACATGTTTATCTCCCAGTGTATTATAATGACATGTTTATCTCCCAGTGTTATTATAATGCCATGTTTATCTCCCAGTGTTATTATAATGCCATGTTTATCTCCCAGTGTATTATAATGACATGTTTATCTCCCAGTGTTATTATAATGCCATGTTTATCTCCCAGTCTATTATAATGACATGTTTATCTCCCAGTGTTATTATAATGCCATGTTTATCTCCCAGTGTTATTATAATGACATGTTTATCTCCCAGTGTATTATAATGCCATGTTTATCTCCCAGTGTTATTATAATGCCATGTTTATCTCCCAGTGTTATTATAATGCCATGTTTATCTCCCAGTGTTATTATAATGCCATGTTTATCTCCCAGTGTTTATCTCCCAGTGTTATTATAATGACATGTTTATCTCCCAGTGTTATTATAATGACATGTTTATCTCCCAGTTATTATAATGCCATGTTTATCTCCCAGTGTTATTATAATGCCATGTTTATCTCCCAGTGTTATTATAATGACATGTTTATCTCCCAGTGTTATTATAATGCCATGTTTATCTCCCAGTGTTGTTTATCTCCCATGTTTATAATGCCATGTTTATCTCCCAGTGTTATTATAATGCCATGTTTATCTCCCAGTGTTATTATAATGCCATGTTTATCTCCCAGTGTTTATTATATAATGCCATGTTTATCTCCCAGTGTTATTATAATGCCATGTTTATCTCCCAGTGTTATTATAATGCCATGTTTATCTCCCAGTGTTATTATAATGACATGTTTATCTCCCAGTGTTATTATAATGCCATGTTTATCTCCCAGTGTTATGTTTATAATGACATGTTTATCTCCCAGTGTTATTATAATGCCATGTTTATCTCCCAGTGTATTATAATGCCATGTATTTATCTCCCAGTGTTATTATAATGCCATGTTTATCTCCCATGTTATTATAATCATGTTTATCTCCCAGTGTTATTATAATGCCATGTTTATCTCCCAGTGTTATTATAATGACATGTTTATCTCCCAGTGTTATTATAATGCCATGTTTATCTCCCAGTGTTATTATAATGACATGTTTATCTCCCATGTCCCAGTGTTATTATAATGACATGTTTATCTCCCAGTGTTATTATAATGCCATGTTTATCTCCCAGTGTTATTATAATGCCATGTTTATCTCCCAGTGTATTATAATGACATGTTTATCTCCCAGTGTTATTATAATGACATGTTTATCTCCCAGTGTATTATAATGACATGTTTATCTCCCAGTGTTATTATAATGACATGTTTATCTCCCAGTGTTATTATAATGACATGTTTATCTCCCAGTGTTATTATAATGACATGTTTATCTCCCAGTGTATTATAATGACATGTTTATCTCCCAGTGTTATTATAATGACATGTTTATCATGTTTATCTCCCAGTGTTATTATAATGACATGTTTATCTCCCAGTGTATTATAATGACATGTTTATCTCCCAGTGTTATTATAATGCCATGTTTATCTCCCAGTGTTATTATAATGACATGTTTATCTCCCAGTGTTATTATAATGTCATGTTTATCTCCCAGTGTTATTATAATGCCATGTTTATCTCCCAGTGTATTATAATGACATGTTTATCTCCCAGTGTTATTATAATGACATGTTTATCTCCCAGTGTTATTATAATGCCATGTTTATCTCCCAGTGTTATTATAATGCCATGTTTATCTCCCAGTGTTATTATAATGACATGTTTATCTCCCAGTGTATTCTGACATGTTTATCTCCCAGTGTATTCTGACATGTTTATCTCCCAGTGTTATTATAATGCCATGTTTATCTCCCAGTGTATTATAATGCCATGTTTATCTCCCAGTGTTATTATAATGCCATGTTTATCTCCCAGTGTTATTATAATGACATGTTTATCTCCCAGTGTTATTATAATGACATGTTTATCTCCCAGTGTTATTATAATGACATGTTTATCTCCCAGTGTTATTATAATGCCATGTTTATCTCCCAGTGTTATTATAATGCCATGTTTATCTCCCAGTGTTATTATAATGCCATGTTTATCTCCCAGTGTTATTATAATGACATGTTTATCTCCCAGTGTTATTATAATGACATGTTTATCTCCCAGTGTTATTATAATGCCATGTTTATCTCCCAGTGTATTATAATGCCATGTTTATCTCCCAGTGTTATTATAATGACATGTTTATCTCCCAGTGTTATTATAATGCCATGTTTATCTCCCAGTGTATTATAATGACATGTTTATCTCCCAGTGTATTATAATGCCATGTTTATCTCCCAGTGTTATTATAATGACATGTTTATCTCCCAGTGTTAATATAATGCCATGTTTATCTCCCAGTGTATTATAATGCCATGTTTATCTCCCAGTGTTATTATAATGCCATGTTTATCTCCCAGTCTATTATAATGCCATGTTTATCTCCCAGTGTTATTATAATGCCATGTTTATCTCCCAGTGTTATTATAATGCCATGTTTATCTCCCAGTCTATTATAATGCCATGTTTATCTCCCAGTGTTAATATAATGCCATGTTTATCTCCCAGTGTTATTATAATGACATGTTTATCTCCCAGTGTTATTATAATGCCATGTTTATCTCCCAGTGTTATTATAATGCCATGTTTATCTCCCAGTGTATTATAATGACATGTTTATCTCCCAGTGTTAATATAATGCCATGTTTATCTCCCATGTTTATCTCCCAGTGTATTATAATGACATGTTTATCTCCCAGTGTTATTATAATGACATGTTTATCTCCCATGACATGTTTATCTCCCAGTGTTATTATAATGCCATGTTTATCTCCCAGTGTTATTATAATGCCATGTTTATCTCCCAGTGTTATTATAATGCCATGTTTATCTCCCAGTGTTATTATAATGCCATGTTTATCTCCCAGTGTTATTATAATGCCATGTTTATCTCCCAGTGTTATTATAATGCCATGTTTATCTCCCAGTGTTATTATAATGCCATGTTTATCTCCCAGTGTATTATAATGACATGTTTATCTCCCAGTGTTATTATAATGACATGTTTATCTCCCAGTGTTATTATAATGACATGTTTATCTCCCAGTGTTATTATAATGACATGTTTATCTCCCAGTGTTATTATAATCATGTTTATCTCCCAGTGTATTATAATGCCATGTTTATCTCCCAGTGTTATTATAATGACATGTTTATCTCCCAGTGTATTATAATGACATGTTTATCTCCCAGTGTTATTATAATGCCATGTTTATCTCCCAGTGTTATTATAATGCCATGTTTATCTCCCAGTGTTATTATAATGCCATGTTTATCTCCCAGTGTATTTAATGACATGTTTATCTCCCAGTGTTATTATAATGACATGTTTATCTCCCAGTTATTATAATGCCATGTTTATCTCCCAGTGTTATTATAATGCCATGTTTATCTCCCAGTGTATTATAATGACATGTTTATCTCCCAGTGTTAATATAATGCCATGTTTATCTCCCAGTGTATTATAATGACATGTTTATCTCCCAGTGTTATTATAATGACATGTTTATCTCCCAGTGTATTATAATGCCATGTTTATCTCCCAGTGTTATTATAATGCCATGTTTATCTCCCAGTGTTATTATAATGCCATGTTTATCTCCCAGTGTATTATAATGCCATGTTTATCTCCCAGTGTTATTATAATGCCATGTTTATCTCCCAGTGTTATTATAATGCCATGTTTATCTCCCAGTGTTATTATAATGACATGTTTATCTCCCAGTGTTATTATAATGACATGTTTATCTCCCAGTGTTATTATCCATGTTTATCTCCCAGTGTTATTATAATGCCATGTTTATCTCCCAGTGTTATTATAATGCCATGTTTATCTCCCAGTGTATATAATGACATGTTTATCTCCCAGTGTTATTATAATGACATGTTTATCTCCCCCATGTTTATCTCCCAGTTATTATAATGCCATGTTTATCTCCCAGTGTTATTATAATGCCATGTTTATCTCCCAGTGTTATTATAATGCCATGTTTATCTCCCAGTGTTATTATAATGCCATGTTTATCTCCCAGTGTTATTATAATGCCATGTTTATCTCCCAGTGTATTATAATGCCATGTTTATCTCCCAGTGTTATTATAATGCCATGTTTATCTCCCAGTGTTATTATAATGACATGTTTATCTCCCAGTGTTATTATAATGCCATGTTTATCTCCCAGTGTTATTATAATGCCATGTTTATCTCCCAGTGTTATTATAATGACATGTTTATCTCCCATATTATAATGACATGTTTATCTCCCAGTGTTATTATAATGCCATGTTTATCTCCCAGTGTTATTATAATGACATGTTTATCTAGTGTATTATAATGACATGTTTATCTCCCCAGTTTATCTCCCAGTGTTATTATAATGACATGTTTATCTCCCAGTGTTATTATAATGCCATGTTTATCTCCCAGTGTTATTATAATGCCATGTTTATCTCCCAGTGTTATTATAATGCCATGTTTATCTCCCAGTGTTATTATAATGCCATGTTTATCTCCCAGTGTATTATAATGCCATGTTTATCTCCCAGTGTATTATAATGACATGTTTATCTCCCAGTGTTATTATAATGACATGTTTATCTCCCAGTGTATTATAATGACATGTTTATCTCCCAGTGTTATTATAATGCCATGTTTATCTCCCAGTGTTATTATAATGCCATGTTTATCTCCCAGTGTTAATATAATGCCATGTTTATCTCCCAGTGTATTATAATGCCATGTTTATCTCCCAGTGTATTATAATGCCATGTTTATCTCCCAGTGTTATTATAATGCCATGTTTATCTCCCAGTGTTATTATAATGCCATGTTTATCTCCCAGTGTTATTATAATGCCATGTTTATCTCCCTATTATAATGCCATGTTTATCTCCCAGTGTTAATATAATGCCATGTTTATGTTTATCTCCCAGTGTTATTATAATGACATGTTTATCTCCCAGTGTTATTATAATGCCATGTTTATCTCCCAGTGTTATTATAATGCCATGTTTATCTCCCAGTGTATTATAATGACATGTTTATCTCCCAGTGTTATTATAATGCCATGTTTATCTCCCCCATGTTTATCTCCCAGTGTATTATAATGACATGTTTATCTCCCAGTGTTATTATAATACATGTTTATCTCCCAGTGTTATTATAATGACATGTTTATCTCCCAGTGTTATTATTATAATGCCATGTTTATCTCCCAGTGTTATTATAATGCCATGTTTATCTCCCAGTGTTATTATAATGCCATGTTTATCTCCCAGTGTTATTATAATGCCTATTATAATGCCATGTTTATCTCCCAGTGTTATTATAATGCCATGTTTATCTCCCAGTGTTATTATAATGCCATGTTTATCTCCCAGTGTTATTATAATGCCATGTTTATCTCCCAGTGTTATTATAATGCCATGTTTATCTCCCAGTGTTATTATAATGCCATGTTTATCTCCCAGTGTTATTATAATGCCATGTTTATCTCCCAGTGTTATTATAATGCCATGTTTATCTCCCAGTGTTATTATAATGCCATGTTTATCTCCCAGTGTTATTATAATGCCATGTTTATCTCCCAGTGTTATTATAATGCCATGTTTATCTCCCAGTGTATTCTGACATGTTTATCTCCCAGTGTTATTATAATGACATGTTTATCTCCCAGTGTTATTATAATGCCATGTTTATCTCCCAGTGTTATTATAATGCCATGTTTATCTCCCAGTGTTATTATAATGACATGTTTATCTCCCAGTGTTATTATAATGCCATGTTTATCTCCCCCATGTTTATCTCCCAGTGTTATTATAATGCCATGTTTATCTCCCAGTGTTATTATAATGCCATGTTTATCTCCCAGTGTTATTATAATGCCATGTTTATCTCCCAGTGTTATTATAATGCCATGTTTATCTCCCAGTGTTATTATAATGCCATGTTTATCTCCCAGTGTTAATATAATGCCATTATCTCCCAGTGTTATTATAATGACATGTTTATCTCCCAGTGTTATTATAATGCCATGTTTATCTCCCAGTTATTATAATGCCATGTTTATCTCCCAGTGTTATTATAATGCCATGTTTATCTCCCAGTGTTATTATAATGCCATGTTTATCTCCCAGTGTATTATAATGACATGTTTATCTCCCAGTGTTATTATAATGCCATGTTTATCTCCCAGTGTTATTATAATGCCATGTTTATCTCCCAGTGTTATTATAATGCCATGTTTATCTCCCAGTGTTATTATAATGACATGTTTATCTCCCAGTGTTATTATAATGCCATGTTTATCTCCCAGTGTATTATAATGACATGTTTATCTCCCATATTATAATGCCATGTTTATCTCCCAGTGTTATTATAATGCCATGTTTATCTCCCAGTCTATTATAATGCCATGTTTATCTCCCAGTGTTATTATAATGCCATGTTTATCTCCCAGTGTTATTATAATGACATGTTTATCTCCCAGTGTTATTATAATGACATGTTTATCTCCCAGTGTTATTATAATGCCATGTTTATCTCCCAGTGTTATTATAATGCCATGTTTATCTCCCAGTGTATTATAATGCCATGTTTATCTCCCAGTGTTATTATAATGCCATGTTTATCTCCCAGTGTTTATCTCCCAGTGTATTATAATGACATGTTTATCTCCCAGTGTTATTATAATGACATGTTTATCTCCCAGTGTTATTATAATGACATGTTTATCTCCCAGTGTTATTATAATGACATGTTTATCTCCCAGTGTATTATAATGACATGTTTATCTCCCAGTGTTATTATAATGCCATGTTTATCTCCCAGTGTTATTATAATGCCATGTTTATCTCCCAGTGTATTATAATGACATGTTTATCTCCCAGTGTTATTATAATGCCATGTATTATAATGCCATGTTTATCTCCCAGTGTTATTATAATGACATGTTTATCTCCCAGTGTATTATAATGACATGTTTATCTCCCAGTGTATTATAATGACATGTTTATCTCCCAGTGTTATTATAATGACATGTTTATCTCCCAGTGTATTATAATGCCATGTTTATCTCCCAGTGTTATTATAATGACATGTTTATCTCCCAGTGTTAATATAATGTTTATCTCCCAGTGTATTATAATGCCATGTTTATCTCCCAGTGTTATTATAATGCCATGTTTATCTCCCAGTGTTATTATAATGCCATGTTTATCTCCCAGTGCCATGTTTATCTAGTGTTATTATAATGCCATGTTTATCTCCCAGTCTATTATAATGCCATGTTTATCTCCCAGTGTTAATATAATGCCATGTTTATCTCCCAGTGTTTATCTCCCAGTGTTATTATAATGACATGTTTATCTCCCAGTGTTATTATAATGCCATGTTTATCTCCCAGTGTTATTATAATGCCATGTTTATCTCCCAGTGTATTATAATGACATGTTTATCTCCCAGTGTTAATATAATGCCATGTTTATCTCCCAGTGTATTCTGACATGTTTATCTCCCAGTGTATTATAATGACATGTTTATCTCCCAGTGTTATTATAATGACATGTTTATCTCCCAGTGTTATTATAATGACATGTTTATCTCCCAGTGTTATTATAATGACATGTTTATCTCCCAGTGTTATTATAATGACATGTTTATCTCCCAGTGTTATTATAATGACATGTTTATCTCCCAGTGTTATTATAATGCCATGTTTATCTCCCAGTGTATTATAATGCCATGTTTATCTCCCAGTGTTATTATAATGACATGTTTATCTCCCAGTGTTATTATAATGACATGTTTATCTCCCAGTGTTATTATAATGACATGTTTACATGTTTATCTCCCAGTGTTATTATAATGTCATGTTTATATCTCCCAGTGTTATTATAATGCCATGTTTATCTCCCAGTGTTATTATAATGACATGTTTATCTCCCAGTGTTATTATAATGACATGTTTATCTCCCAGTGTTATTATAATGCCATGTTTATCTCCCAGTGTTATTATAATGACATGTTTATCTCCCAGTGTTATTATGTTTATCTCCCAGTGTTATTATAATGCCATGTTTATCTCCCAGTGTTATTATAATGCCATGTTTATCTCCCAGTGTTATTATAATGCCATGTTTATCTCCCAGTGTTATTATAATGCCATGTTTATCTCCCAGTGTTATTATAATGCCATGTTTATCTCCCAGTGTTATTATAATGCCATGTTTATCTCCCAGTGTTATTATAATGCCATGTTTTCCCATCTATAATGCCATGTTTATCCAGTGTTATTATAATGCCATGTTTATCTCCCAGTGTTATTATAATGACATGTTTATCTCCCAGTGTTATTATAATGACATGTTTATCTCCCAGTGTATTATAATGCCATGTTTATCCCATGTTTATCTCCCAGTGTTATTATAATGACATGTTTATCTCCCAGTGTTATTATAATGACATGTTTATCTCCCAGTGTTATTATAATGACATGTTTATCTCCCAGTGTTATTATAATATAATGTATTATAATGCCATGTTTATCTCCCAGTGTTATTATAATGCCATGTTTATCTCCCAGTGTTATTATAATGCCATGTTTATCTCCCAGTGTTATTATAATGCCATGTTTATCTCCCAGTGTTATTATAATGCCATGTTTATCTCCCAGTGTATTATAATGCCATGTTTATCTCCCAGTGTTATTATAATGCCATGTTTATCTCCCAGTGTATTATAATGACATGTTTATCTCCCAGTGTTATTATAATGACATGTTTATCTCCCAGTGTTATTATAATGACATGTTTATCTCCCAGTGTTATTATAATGCCATGTTTATCTCCCAGTGTTATTATAATGCCATGTTTATCTCCCAGTGTATTATAATGCCATGTTTATCTCCCAGTGTTATTATAATGCCATGTTTATCTCCCAGTGTATTATAATGCCATGTTTATCTCCCAGTGTTATTATAATGCCATGTTTATCTCCCAGTGTTATTATAATGCCATGTTTATCTCCCAGTGTTATTATAATGCCATGTTTATCTCCCAGTGTTATATATATGTTTATCTCCCATGTTTATCATGTTTATCTCCCAGTGTTATTATAATGACATGTTTATCTCCCAGTGTTATTATAATGCCATGTTTATCTCCCAGTGTTATTATAATGCCATGTTTATCTCCCAGTGTTATTATAATGACATGTTTATCTCCCAGTGTTATTATAATGCCATGTTTATCTCCCAGTGTTATTATAATGACATGTTTATCTCCCAGTCTATTATAATGCCATGTTTATCTCCCAGTGTTATTATAATGACATGTTTATCTCCCAGTGTTATTATAATGACATGTTTATCTCCCAGTGTTATTATAATGACATGTTTATCTCCCAGTGTTATTATAATGACATGTTTATCTCCCAGTGTTATTATAATGCCATGTTTATCTCCCAGTGTTATTATAATGACATGTTTATCTCCCAGTGTTATTATAATGCCATGTTTATCTCCCAGTGTTATTATAATGACATGTTTATCTCCCAGTGTTATTATAATGCCATGTTTATCTCCCAGTGTATTATAATGACATGTTTATCTCCCAGTGTATTATAATGCCATGTTTATCTCCCAGTGTTATTATAATGACATGTTTATCTCCCAGTGTTATTATAATGCCATGTTTATCTCCCAGTGTTATTATAATGACATGTTTTTATCATGTTTATCTCCCAGTGTTATTATAATGACATGTTTATGTTTATGTTTATCCCAGTGTTATTATAATGCCATGTTTATCTCCCAGTGTTATTATAATGACATGTTTATCTCCCAGTGTTATTATAATGCCATGTTTATCTCCCAGTGTTATTATAATGCCATGTTTATCTCCCAGTGTTATTATAATGCCATGTTTATCTCCCATTATAATGCCATGTTTATCTCCCAGTGTTATTATAATGCCATGTTTATCTCCCAGTGTTATTATAATGCCATGTTTATCTCCCAGTGTATTATAATGCCATGTTTATCTCCCAGTGTATATAATGACATGTTTATCTCCCAGTGTTATTATAATGACATGTTTATCTCCCAGTGTTATTATAATGCCATGTTTATCTCCCAGTGTTATTATAATGCCATGTTTATCTCCCAGTGTTATTATAATGACATGTTTATCTCCCAGTGTTATTATAATGACATGTTTATCTCCCAGTGTATTATAATGCCATGTTTATCTCCCAGTGTTATTATAATGCCATGTTTATCTCCCAGTGTATTATAATGCCATGTTTATCTCCCAGTGTTATTATAATGACATGTTTATCTAGTGTTATTATAATGCCATGTTTATCTCCCAGTGTTATTATAATGCCATGTTTATCTCCCAGTGTTATTATAATGACATGTTTATCTCCCAGTGTTATTATAATGACATGTTTATCTCCCAGTGTTATTATAATGCCATGTTTATCTCCCAGTGTTATTATAATGTTTATCTCCCAGTGTTATTATAATGCCATGTTTATCTCCCAGTGTATTATAATGACATGTTTATCTCCCAGTGTTATTATAATGCCATGTTTATCTCCCAGTTTATTATAATGACATGTTTATCTCCCAGTGTTATTATAATGACATGTTTATCTCCCAGTGTTATTATAATGACATGTTTATCTCCCCATGTTTATCTCCCAGTGTTATTATAATGACATGTTTATCTCCCAGTGTATTATAATGACATGTTTATCTCCCATGACATGTTTATCTCCCAGTGTTATTATAATGCCATGTTTATCTCCCAGTGTTATTATAATGACATGTTTATCTCCCAGTGTTATTATAATGACATGTTTATCTCCCAGTGTTATTATAATGCCATGTTTATCTCCCAGTGTTATTATAATGACATGTTTATCTCCCAGTGTTATTATAATGACATGTTTATCTCCCAGTGTTATTATAATGCCATGTTTATCTCCCAGTGTATTATAATGACATGTTTATCTCCCAGTGTTATTATAATGACATGTTTATCTCCCAGTGTTATTATAATGCCATGTTTATCTCCCAGTGTATTATAATGCCATGTTTATCTCCCAGTGTTATTATAATGCCATGTTTATCTCCCAGTGTTATTATAATGCCATGTTTATCTCCCAGTGTTATTATAATGCCATGTTTATCTCCCAGTGTTATTATAATGCCATGTTTATCTCCCAGTGTTATTATAATGCCATGTTTATCTCCCAGTGTTATTATAATGCCATGTTTATCTCCCAGTGTTATTATAATGCCATGTTTATCTCCCAGTGTTATTATAATGACATGTTTATCTCCCAGTGTTATTATAATGACATGTTTATCTCCCAGTGTTATTATAATACATGTTTATCTCCCAGTGTTATTATAATGCCATGTTTATCTCCCCCAGTGTTATTATAATGACATGTTTATCTCCCAGTGTTATTATAATGCCATGTTTATCTCCCAGTGTTATTATAATGCCATGTTTATCTCCCAGTGTTATTATAATGCCATGTTTATCTCCCAGTGTTATTATAATTATAATGTTATTATAATGCCATGTTTATCTCCCAGTGTATTATAATGACATGTTTATCTCCCAGTGTATTATAATGCCATGTTTATCTCCCAGTGTTATTATAATGACATGTTTATCTCCCAGTGTATAATATAATGCCATGTTTATCTCCCAGTGTATTATAATGCCATGTTTATCTCCCAGTGTTATTATAATGCCATGTTTATCTCCCAGTGTTATTATAATGCCATGTTTATCTCCCAGTGTTATTATAATGCCATGTTTATCTCCCAGTGTTATTATAATGCCATGTTTATCTCCCAGTGTATTATAATGCCATGTTTATCTCCCAGTGTTAATATAATGCCATGTTTATCTCCCAGTGTTATTATAATGACATGTTTATCTCCCAGTGTTATTATAATGCCATGTTTATCTCCCAGTGTTATTATAATGCCATGTTTATCTCCCAGTGTATTATAATGACATGTTTATCTCCCAGTGTTAATATAATGCCATGTTTATCTCCCAGTGTATTCTGACATGTTTATCTCCCAGTGTATTATAATAATGTTTTTCTCCCAGTGTTATTATAATGACATGTTTATCTCCCAGTGTTATTATAATGACATGTTTATCTCCCAGTGTATTATAATGACATGTTTATCTCCCAGTGTTATTATAATGACATGTTTATCTCCCAGTGTTATTATAATGCCATGTTTATCTCCCAGTGTTATTATAATGACATGTTTATCTCCCAGTGTATTATAATGACATGTTTATCTCCCAGTGTATTATAATGACATGTTTATCTCCCAGTGTCATGTTTATCTATTATAATGCCATGTTTATCTCCCAGTGTTATTATAATGCCATGTTTATCTCCCAGTGTTATTATAATGCCATGTTTATCTCCCAGTGTTAATATAATGACATGTTTATCTCCCAGTGTTATTATAATGACATGTTTATCTCCCAGTGTTATTATAATGACATGTTTATCTCCCAGTGTTATTATAATGCCATGTTTATCTCCCAGTGTTATTATAATGCCATGTTTATCTCCCAGTGTTATTATAATGCCATGTTTATCTCCCAGTGTTATTATAATGACATGTTTATCTCCCAGTGTTATTATAATGCCATGTTTATCTCCCCCATGTTTATCTCCCATGTTTATCTCCCAGTGTTATTATAATGACATGTTTATCTCCCAGTGTTATTATAATGACATGTTTATCTCCCAGTGTTATTATAATGACATGTTTATCTCCCAGTGTTATTATAATGCCATGTTTATCTCCCAGTGTTATTATAATGCCATGTTTATCTCCCAGTGTTATTATAATGACATGTTTATCTCCCAGTGTTATTATAATGACATGTTTATCTCCCAGTGTTATTATAATGACATGTTATTATAATGACATGTTTATCTCCCAGTGTTATTATAATGACATGTTTATCTCCCAGTGTTATTATAATGACATGTTTATCTCTCCCAGTGACATGTTTATCTCCCAGTGTTATTATAATGACATGTTTATCTCCCAGTGTTATTATAATGACATGTTTATCTCCCAGTGTTATTATAATGACATGTTTATCTCCCAGTGTTATTATAATGCCATGTTTATCTCCCAGTGTTATTATAATGACATGTTTATCTCCCAGTCTATTATAATGCCATGTTTATCTCCCAGTGTTATTATAATGCCATGTTTATCTCCCAGTGTTATTATAATGACATGTTTATCTCCCAGTGTTATTATAATGACATGTTTATCTCCCAGTGTATTATAAGGGGGGGTCCCTTCTAAATAATCAATGTTTCCGTGTCCAGCAGATCTCTTTATTCCAGCATGAACGAGGAGGGTGTGGCTTAGTTGAAATTACAACAATTCCAGTAACAAGTGTAAACAGTTAATTGGTAATTAATTAGTTCAATTAGTAATTAGAAACTGGTCGGGATTTTAGTCTACTAATCATAGATGAACATCCAATTCTCTTCCTTACGGAGTTAAAACAGGGAGACTCGGTTAGACCCGGGCACCTTTTGACCTCATTTCACTGCTCAGACACCAAAACAACAAGACACTTTCTAAATACCTTTTCCCATGAGGTTTCCAGATCTGGAGTCTCTATTAAAAACCTTCTTCCTCATCAAACAGAAGGAACCTACGGTACCTTTTCCCATGAGGTTTCCAGATCTGGAGTCTCTATTAAAAATCTTCTTCCTCATCAAACAGAAGGAACCTACGGTCCCTTTTCCCATGAGGTTTCCAGATCTGGAGTCTCTATTAAAAACCTTCTTCCTCATCAAACAGAAGGAACCTACGGTCCCTTTTCCCATGAGGTTTCCAGATCTGGAGTCTCTATTAAAAACCTTCTTCCTCATCAAACAGAAGGAACCTACGGTCCCTTTTCCCATGAGGTTTCCAGATCTGGAGTCTCTATTAAAAACCTTCTTCCTCATCAAACAGAAGGAACCTACGGTCCCTTTTCCCATGAGGTTTCCAGATCTGGAGTCTCTATTAAAACCTTCTTCCTCATCAAACAGAAGGAACCTACGGTCCCTTTTCCCATGAGGTTTCCAGATCTGGAGTCTCTATTAAAAACCTTCTTCCTCATCAAACAGAAGGAACCTACGGTCTACATATTTCTCTGCCCTTCAAACAAGCCCGATCTCCATTTCAATCCTTTCTTCTTAAATACGGTCTCTCTGCGGTGCTTCCTACATACAGTATAAAACAACACGGTCTCTCACGTGACCAGGAAACAAGTCCAGGAAGAACCCCCCCCCCCCCCCCAAAAAAAAAAACAGTTTGAACAATTCAAGGTCAGTCAGACAAAATTGATAAAAAATACCTTTTGAGCGGATAAGGATTGTAAGAGATTTGAAGAAGTGCACTGGGTTAGAGTCTGTGTGCTCATTTATAACCTACCACAGACAAGTTATTCCAGTCTCGGTTTGAAATCGCATAGCTAGTCTATTTTAAACGCCAAATAAAACCAATTCATTAAATAAAAATAAAAAATGTATTTAGGATCAATCTAACGAGCCAGGCAACTAAAAGCAACATCAAAAACGATGGTTTTTGGTTAGTTTGCTAGCTCGTTAGCCATTTCAAAAATGACCAGCACATATCTGACAACACTTTTGACTATAAACCAACTTTAAATCGTCATGACAACTTTTTAAATCATTCATCGTCGTAAAAAGGAACACTTTAATCAAATAACAAATGTAAAGCAAATGCATTTTGTAGATATAACTGCACAGGTTGTTAGCTAGACACTTTTTTTTCTTCAGTTTTTTTGTATATATAAAAAAAAAAATTATCTGCCAACATTCCATTCAAACACTGTAGCCAATCCACAGCCAGACACTGTAGCCAATCCACAGCCAGACACTGTAGCCAATCCACAGCCAGACACTGTAGCCAATCCACAGCCAGACACTGTAGCCAATCCACAGCCAGACACTGTAGCCAATCCACAGCCAGACGCTGCAGCCAATCCACAGCCAGACACTGTAGCCAATCCACAGCCAGACACTGCAGCCAATCCACAGCCAGACGCTGTAGCCAATCCACAGCCAGACACTGCAGCCAATCCACAGCCAGACGCTGTAGCCAATCCACAGCCAGACGCTGCAGCCAATCCACAGCCAGACACTGCAGCCAATCCACAGCCAGACACTGTAGCCAATCCACAGCCAGACACTGCAGCCAATCCACAGCCAGACACTGTAGCCAATCCACAGCCAGACACTGTAGCCAATCCACAGCCAGACACTGTGCTGAAGTCAGTTGATAACAGGACTTAGAAACGTTGTAAATGAAACAAGTATTGATATTGTATATATATATATATATATATATATAAAAAGCTGACACTTATGGTCTGTGTACATCCTGTATCTTAGAGGCTGTTTACACAGAACAACAGCATCTGTGTACAGGATGGTATAAACCTGCCTTACGACAGTCTGTCTGTTATTCTCCCATTTACCTCCTCACTAGAGAGATAAGGAGAAGAAAGGAGATAAACAGTGTATCTGTCCAGGGTTGTCTGTCGGCAAACTGCAGGTTGATGGGCGCAGTAGGACAGAGGACGGCCGTGGGTTTTGGTCTAGGGTTGTCTGTCGGCAAACTGCAGGTTGATGGGCGCAGTAGGACAGAGGAGGCCGTGGGTTTTGGTCTAGGGTTGTCTGTCGGCAAACTGCAGGTTGATGGGCGCAGTAGGACAGAGGAGGCCGTGGGATTTGGTCTAGGGTTGTCTGTCGGCAAACTGCAGGTTGATGGGCGCAGTAGGACAGAGGAGGCCGTGGGTTTTGGTCTAGGGTTGTCTGTCGGCAAAC